>NW_028320664.1:0-65000 GCF_062004578.1 Staurois parvus
ACATGAACAGACAGAGAGAAGGGGGGCGGCCCTCAGCAAGCAATCAGCTTCCAATCAGTACATATTACAGGATAAAACATTGGAAGTTACCAGAACAAGTTGTCTGTGCTGCACAGGGGCGGACTGACAACTCATGGGGCCCCCGGGCAATAGGGGATCATGGGGCCCGTGTCCTCAACCACGCTCAAAACCAGGGGCAGACTGATAACTCATGGGGCCCCCGGGCAATAGGGGATCATGGGGCCCGTGTCCTCAACCACGCTCAAAACCAGGGGCGGACTGATAACTCATGGGGCCCCCGGGCAATAGGGGATCATGGGGCCCCTGTGTCCTCAACCACACTCAAAACCAGGGGCGGACTGACAACTCATGGGGCCCCCGGGCAATAGGGGATCATGGGGCCCGTGTCCTCAACCACGCTCAAAACCAGGGGCAGACTGATAACTCATGGGGCCCCCTGGCAATAGGGGATCATGGGGCCCCTGTGTCCTCAACCACACTCAAAACCATGGGCGGACTGACAACTCATGGGGCCCCCGGCAATAGGGGATCATGGGGCCCGTGTCCTCAACCACGCTCAAAACCAGGGGCAGACTGATAACTCATGGGGCCCCCGGGCAATAGGGGATCAGGGGGCCCCTGTGTCCTCAACCACACTCAAAACCAGGGGCGGACTGACAACTCATGGGGCCCCCGGGCAATAGGGGATCATGGGGCCCGTGTCCTCAACCACGCTCAAAACCAGGGGCGGACTGATAACTCATGGGGCCCCCGGGCAATAGGGGATCATGGGGCCCCTGTGTCCTCAACCACACTCAAAACCAGGGGCGGACTGACAACTCATGGGGCCCTCGGGCAGTAGGGGATCATGGGGCCCGTGTCCTCAACCACACTCAAAACCAGGGGCGGACTGACAACTCATGGGGCCCCCGGGCAATAGGGGATCATGGGGCCCGTGTCCTCAACCACGCTGAAAACCAGGGGCGGACTGATAACTCATGGGGCCCCCGGGCAATAGGGGATCATGGGGCCCCTGTGTCCTCAACCACACTCAAAACCAGGGGCGGACTGACAACTCATGGGGCCCTCGGGCAGTAGGGGATCATGGGGCCCCTGTGTCCTCAACCACACTCAAAACCAGGGGCGGACTGACAACTCATGGGGCCCCCGGGCAATAGGGGATCATGGGGCCCCTGTGTCCTTGCGCAAACTCAAAAAAGGCTAAGAAAAAGGTACCAGGGGCATCTCATGGGGCCCCTACTGACCCCGGGCCCTCGGGCAGTGCTCGAGTTTCCAAATGGTCAGTCCGCCCCTGCTCAAAACCACACCCAAACAAGCCTATGAAAGGTACTAGGGGCATCTCATGGGGCCCCCTACTGACCTTGGGCCCTTGGGCAGTGCCCGAATGGTCAGTCTGTGCTGCACAGGGGTGGACTAACAACTCATGGGGCCCCTGGGCAATAGGAGATCATGGGGCCCCTGTGTCCTCACCCACACCCAAAGAAGCCTATGAAAGGTACTAAGGCCATCTCATGGGGCCCCCTACTGACCCTGGGCCCTCAGGCAGTGCCCGAATGGTCAGTCCGCCCCTGATGCTGCATAAAGCAAGTGAAATATTATCTGACTGGGTTGCTAAAGGCAACCAGACACTTTCCTCCAATCTTCCATTACCGAGGCGAATAGAATCCTTCATTTTCTGAGCTGCTTTTTCTCTACAATCCATTGTGAATGTCCTGAGAGATGTGTGGCGCTCTGATCCTTCATAGGTGAAGCATTTCCTCCAGTCCTGGCATAGGGGGCGCCGTTCTCATCTTCATGTAGCATGGTTCCCATTGGCCGGTTTCCTCCTACACTTTCTTGCACTTGTGTACGTAGTACCCCGTGACGTAACCGATGATGAATATAATCCAGAACAAGGCCAGTCCTCCCAGGACTTTCATAAGGACTCCGATCCTCCCGGTACACAGCACGTTGTAGACTCTGCAAGGAAAAACGAGAAAACGAGACGTCAGTGAATTGTGGAGGTGGGAAGGAAATGTGATACTCTATATTTATGTCATTCATTTTGCATGCTTTGTACATTGCAGCCAACGCCCTCGGCATTATACTACAGTGCCTTGAAAAAGTCTTCACCCCCCTATGTCCCCCATGTTGTCATGTGACCACCAGAACCGTCAGTGCCTGTTATTGGGATTGGATGTGATGGACCGACACAAAGTGGCACATAATTGTGAAGTGGAAGGAGAATGAGAAATGGTTTCCAACATTTGTGACCAATAAATCTGTGAAAAGCTTGTATTCAGCCCCCTTTATTGTGATCCCCCTAACTAAAATCTAGTGGAACCAATTGCCTTCAGAAGTCCCCTAATTACAACACAGAGTCCCCCTGTGTGTCATGTGATCTCAGTATAAATCCAGCTGTTCTGTGAAGCCCTCAGAGGTTTGTTAGAGAACATTAGTGAACAAACAGCATCATGAAGGCCAAGGAACACACTAGACAGGTCAGGGATAAAGTTGTGGAGAAGTTGAAAGCAGGGTTAGGTTATAAATAAATCTCCCAAGCTTTGCCCATCTCACGGAGCTCTGTGTTCAATCCATCATCTGAACATGGGAGGAGTACGGCACAACTGCCAACCTACCAAGACATGGCCGTCCACCTGCACTGACCGGCCGGGCAAGGAGAGCATTCATCAGAGAAGCAGCCAGGTGACCCATGGGAACTGTGGAGGAGCTGCAGAGATCACAGCTCAGGGGGGAGAATCTGTCCTCAGGACAACTATTAGTCGTCCACAAATCTGCCTTTATGGAAGAGTGACAAGAAGAAGCCATTGTTGGAGGAAAGCCATAAGACGTCCCGTCTGCAGGTTGTGAGAAGCCATGTGGGGGACACAGCAAACATGGAAGAAGGGGCTCTGGTCAGAGGAGACCAACATGGGACTTTACTGCCTAAAAGTAAAATGCTATGTGTGGGGGAAAACTAACACTGCCCATCCCCCTGAACACACCATCCCCACCGTGAAACATGGTGGTGGCAGCATCATATGGTGGGGTTGCTTTTCTTCAGCAGGAACAGGGAAGCTGGTCAGAGTTGATGGGAAGATGGATGGAGCCAAATACAGGGCAATCTTAGAAGAGAACCTGTTAGAGTCTGCAGAAGACTTGAGACCGGGGCGGAGGTTCCCCTTCCAGCAGGACAACAACCCGAAACATCCAGCCAGACCTACAATGGAATGGTTCCCATCAAAGCATCTTCATGTGTTAGAATGGCCCAGTCACAGTCCAGACCCAAATCCAATGGAGAATCTGTGGCCAGACCTGAGAATTGCTGTTCCCAGACGCCCTCCATCCAATCTGACAGCTTGAGGGATTCTGCAAAGAAGAACGGGCAGAAATGTCCCTCTCTAGATGTGCAAAGAGACATCCCCAAAAAGACTTGCAGCTGGAATGGCAGCCAAAGGGGGTCCTACAAAATACATTGTAACATGACAACATGGGGGACATTTCAGGGGGGAGGGGGATACATTGTAACATGACAACATGGGGGACATTTAAGGGGGGGAGGGGGATACATTGTAACATGACAACATGGGGGACATTTCAGGGGGGAGGGGAATACATTGTAACATGACAACATGGGGGACATTTCAGGGGGAGGGGAATACATTGTAACATGACAACATGGGGGAGATTTCAGGGGGGAGGGGGATACATTGTAACATGACAACATGGGGGACATTTCAGGGGGGAGGGGAATACATTGTAACATGACAACATGGGGGACATTTCAGGGGGAGGGGAATACATTGTAACATGACAACATGGGGGACATTTCAGGGGGGAGGGGAATACATTGTAACATGACAACATGGGGGACATTTCAGGGGGGAGGGGGATACATTGTAACATGACAACATGGGGGACATTTCAGGGGGGAGGGGGATACATTGTAACATGACAACATGGGGGACATTTCAGGGGGGGGGGGAATACATTGTAACATGACAACATGGGGGACATTTCGGGGGGGAGGGGGATACATTGTAACATGACAACATGGGGGACATTTCAGGGGGGAGGGGGATACATTGTAACATGACAACATAATGATAACAACGATAAGAAGCCACGGGTGCAATTTCTGAGTCTCTTCCCTCCTGCTGCAGTTATTATGGATTTGGATCCAATGATCAATATTAGGATAGGAGTTGCCTATCTATGAAGGACAATTTGGCGGCCAGACAGGACGGATCTGCAGAGAAATCTGAGCATCAGAAACCAGGAGCTTGAGATTTAGGATTGGGTGGAGTTGTCTTATGTCTAGGAGCAGCAGAGATCGGGGGCCATCCTCATGCCTGGGAACCTCGGGGCCCCATGATAATCTTTCATTACAACATACTCGCCAGCTGTCCTGGTTTTGCTGGAACAGTCACGCTTGTTACTAAGCTGTCCCGACGTGGCCCAGGGAACTACCCAGAACCTGTACTGTGCCCTCCTGATCCCAATATTGTGCCCCCCTGACCCCCCCTGTACTGTGCCCTCCTGATCCCAATATTGTGCCCCCCCCGACCTCCCCTGTACTGTGCCCTCCTGATCCCAATATTGTGCCCCCCTGACCCCCCCTGTACTGTGCCCTCCTGATCCCAATATTGTGCCCCCCCCGACCTCCCCTGTACTATGACCTCCTGATCCCAATATTGTGCCCCCCCCGACCTCCCCTGTACTATGACCTCCTGATCCCAGTATTGTGTCCCCCTGACTCCCCCTGTACTGTGCCCTCCTGATCCCAGTATTGTGCCCCCCCGACCCCCCCTGTACTGTGCCCTCCTGATCCCAATATTGTGCCCTCCTGATCCCAATATTGTGCCCCCCTGACTCCCCCTATACTGTGCCCTCCTGATCCCAGTGTTGTGCCCCCCTGATCCTCACACCTGTGCAAGACTGAGGGGGAGGAGCCGGTACACCTGTATAAGACTGAATGGGAGGAGCCAGAACACCTGTACAAGACTGGAGGGGAGGAGCCGGTACACCTGTGCAAGACTGAAGGGGAGGAGCCCCTACACCTGTGCAAGACTGAAGGGGAGGAGCCGGTAAACCTGTGCAAGACTGAAGGGGAGGAGCCAGTACACCTGTATAAGACTGAAGGGGAAGGAGCCAGTACACCTGTATAAGACTAAAGGGGGAGGAGCTGGTACACCTGTATATGACTGAAGGGGAGGAGCCAGTACACCTGTATAAGACTGAAGGGGGAGGAGCTGGTACACCTGTATAGGACTGAAGGGGGAGGAGCTGTTACACCTGTATAAGACTGAAGGGGGAGGAGCTGGTACACCTGTGCAAGACTGAATGGGGAGGAGCCAGTACACCTGTAAAAGACTGAAGGGGGAGGAGCTGGTACACCTGTATAAGACTGAAGGGGGAGGAGCTGGTACACCTGTGTAAGACTGGGGGGGGGGGCAGGGGGTAAATTTAATGATGTAATAATGAATACATTAATTTGTGAATCAGCATGGAAGCCAGGCATGCGGTATCTTCAGGAACATGTAAGCAATGGCATCCCATGTATTTTCCTCCACGTGTGTCATTGGACAAGTTATACCTCCAATAGGGGAATGTCTGCACGCTGCGACTGACCTCTCTTCCCTGAGAATGCCCCACGCCTGGCTGTCACACTGATCTATGGCTTGCATGGTTCCGGGGTCACTGACCCAGATCATGAATCCGGTATCACCAGGCACAGGATTGTTCCAGGTCAAGGGTCTAGACACAGCCAAGCAGAGAGCATTTTCAGATGCGGGTCAGCAATGGGGGAGCCAGTCATTACCTCCTCCAGGCCGGGGTCTCGGTGGTCGATGTGCTGACACTGACTTCATCCTGATTGTGTTCCGTCCAACGGCTGTAATGAACTGCGGGGGGTTCCTGAGACTCCATCTCCACACCGAGCCAAGCTGGCCATAGAAGATACAACACGGATCAGTACAGAGAGACAACAATGTAACACGGATCAGTACAGAGAGATAACAATGGAACACGGATCAGTACAGAGAGACGACAATGGAACACGGATCAGTACAGAGAGACGACAATGGAACACGGATCAGTACAGAGAGACGACAATGGAACACGGATCAGTACAGAGAGACGACAATGGAACACGGATCAGTACAGAGAGACGACAATGGAACACGGATCAGTACAGAGAGATAACAATGGAACACGGATCAGTACAGAGAGACAACAATGGAACACGGATCAGTACAGAGAGACGACAATGGAACACGGATCAGTACAGAGAGACGACAATGGAACACGGATCAGTACAGAGAGACGACAATGGAACACGGATCAGTACAGAGAGACGACAATGGAACACGGATCAGTACAGAGAGACAACAATGGAACACGGATCAGTACAGAGAGACGACAATGGAACACGGATCAGTACAGAGAGATAACAATGGAACACGGATCAGTACAGAGAGACGACAATGGAACACGGATCAGTACAGAGAGACGACAATGTAACACGGATCAGTACAGAGAGACAGCAATGTAACACGGATCAGTACAGAGAGACGACAATGGAACACGGATCAGTACAGAAAGACGACAATGGAACACGGATCAGTACAGAGAGACGACAATGGAACACGGATCAGTACAGAGAGACGACAATGTAACACGGATCAGTACAGAGAGACGACAATGGAACACGGATCAGTACAGAGAGACGACAATGGAACACGGATCAGTACAGAGAGACGACAATGTAACACGGATCAGTACAGAGAGACGACAATGGAACACGGATCAGTACAGAAAGACGACAATGGAACACGGATCAGTACAGAGAGACGACAATGGAACACGGATCAGTACAGAGAGACGACAATGGAACACGGATCAGTACAGAGAGACGACAATGGAACACGGATCAGTACAGAGAGACGACAATGGAACACGGATCAGTACAGAGAGACGACAATGTAACACGGATCAGTACAGAGAGACGACAATGGAACACGGATCAGTACAGAGAGACAACAATGGAACACGGATCAGTACAGAGAGACGACAATGGAACACGGATCAGTACAGAGAGACGACAATGGAACACGGATCAGTACAGAGAGACGACAATGTAACACGGATCAGTACAGAGAGACGACAATGGAACACGGATCAGTACAGAAAGATGACAATGGAACACGGATCAGTACAGAGAGACGACAATGGAACACGGATCAGTACAGAGAGACGACAATGGAACACGGATCAGTACAGAGAGACAACAATGGAACACGGATCAGTACAGAGAGACGACAATGGAACACGGATCAGTACAGAGAGACGACAATGGAACACGGATCAGTACAGAGAGACGACAATGTAACACGGATCAGTACAGAGAGACGACAATGGAACACGGATCAGTACAGAGAGATAACAATGGAACACGGATCAGTACAGAGAGACGACAATGGAACACGGATCAGTACAGAGAGACGACAATGGAACACGGATCAGTACAGAGAGACGACAATGTAACACGGATCAGTACAGAGAGACGACAATGGAACACGGATCAGTACAGAGAGACGACAATGGAACACGGATCAGTACAGAGAGACAACAATGGAACACGGATCAGTACAGAGAGACGACAATGGAACACGGATCAGTACAGAGAGACGACAATGGAACACGGATCAGTACAGAGAGACGACAATGTAACACGGATCAGTACAGAGAGACGACAATGGAACACGGATCAGTACAGAGAGATAACAATGGAACACGGATCAGTACAGAGAGACGACAATGGAACACGGATCAGTACAGAGAGACGACAATGGAACACGGATCAGTACAGAGAGACGACAATGGAACACGGATCAGTACAGAGAGACAACAATGGAACACGGATCAGTACAGAGAGACGACAATGGAACACGGATCAGTACAGAGAGACGACAATGTAACACGGATCAGTACAGAGAGACGACAATGTAACACGGATCAGTACAGAGAGACGACAATGGAACACGGATCAGTACAGAGAGATAACAATGGAACACGGATCAGTACAGAGAGACGACAATGGAACACGGATCAGTACAGAGAGACGACAATGGAACACGGATCAGTACAGAGAGACGACAATGGAACACGGATCAGTACAGAGAGACAACAATGGAACACGGATCAGTACAGAGAGACGACAATGGAACACGGATCAGTACAGAGAGACGACAATGGAACACGGATCAGTACAGAGAGACGACAATGTAACACGGATCAGTACAGAGAGACGACAATGGAACACGGATCAGTACAGAGAGACGACAATGTAACACGGATCAGTACAGAGAGACAACAATGGAACACGGATCAGTACAGAGAGACGACAATGTAACACGGATCAGTACAGAGAGACGACAATGGAACACGGATCAGTACAGAGAGACGACAATGTAACACGGATCAGTACAGAGAGACAACAATGGAACACGGATCAGTACAGAGAGACGACAATGGAACACGGATCAGTACAGAGAGACGACAATGGAACACGGATCAGTACAGAGAGACGACAATGGAACACGGATCAGTACAGAGAGACGACAATGGAACACGGATCAGTACAGAGAGACGACAATGGAACACGGATCAGTACAGAGAGACGACAATGGAACACGGATCAGTACAGAGAGACGACAATGGAACACGGATCAGTACAGAGAGACGACAATGGAACACGGATCAGTACAGAGAGACGACAATGGAACACGGATCAGTACAGAGAGACGACAATGGAACACGGATCAGTACAGAGAGACAACAATGGAACACGGATCAGTACAGAGAGACGACAATGGAACACGGATCAGTACAGAGAGATAACAATGGAACACGGATCAGTACAGAGAGACGACAATGGAACACGGATCAGTACAGAGAGACGACAATGGAACACGGATCAGCATCACACTTACTACACTGCGGAGTAATGTGTGTGTACAACCGAAGCATGATTACCGCAATAAGCCAGCTTCTCCTTCAATTCCCGGTATGGATATGTGCTACATAGTTACACTGATCCAATAATATACAGTATATACTATACTAGAGAGATCCCCGTGGAAGCTGGAAACCACTACACCCCTACTACACCCCTACTACACCGCTACTACACCCCTACTACACTGCTACTACACCCCTACTACACCCCTACTACACCCCTACTATACCCCTACTATACCACTACTACACTGCTACTACACCCCTACTACACCCCCACTACACCCCTACTACACCCCTACTACACCGCTACTACACCCCTACTACACTGCTACTACACCCCTACTACACCCCTACTATACCACTACTACACTGCTACTACACCCCTACTATACCACTACTACACCGCTACTACAGCCCTACTACACCGCTACTACACCGCTACTACACCCCTACTACACCCCTACTATACCGCTACTACACCCCTACTATACCACTACTACACCACTACTACACTGCTACTACACCCCTACTATACCACTACTACACCTCTACTACACCCCTACTATACCACTACTACACTGCTACTACACCCCTACTATACCACTACTACACTGCTACTACACCCCTACTACACCCGTACTACACCACTACTACACTGCTACTACACCTCTACTACATCGCTACTGCACCACTACTACACTGCTACTACACCCCTACTATACCACTACTACACTGTTACTACACCCCTACTATACCACTACTACATCGCTACTGCACCACTACTACACTGCTACTACACCCCTACTATACCACTACTACACTGCTACTACACCCCTACTATACCACTACTACATCGCTACTGCACCACTACTACACTGCTACTACACCACTACTATACCACTACTACACTGCTACTACACCCCTACTATACCACTACTACATCGCTACTGCACCACTACTACACTGCTACTACACCCCTACTATACCACTACTACACTGCTACTACACCCCTACTATACCACTACTACATCGCTACTGCACCACTACTACACTGCTACTACACCCCTACTATACCACTACTACACTGCTACTACACCACTACTATACCACTACTACATCGCTACTGCACCACTACTACACTGCTACTACACCCCTACTATACCACTACTACACTGCTACTACACCCCTACTATACCACTACTACATCGCTACTGCACCACTACTACACTGCTACTACACCCCTACTATACCACTACTACACTGCTACTGCACCACTACTATACCACTACTACACTGCTACTGCACCACTACTACACTGCTACTACACCCCTACTATACCACTACTACACTGCTACTGCACCACTACTATACCCCTACTATACCACTACTACACTGCTACTGTACCACTACTATACCACTACTACACCCCTACTACACTGCTACTGCACCACTACTATACCGCTACTACACCCCTACTACACCCCTACTATACCACTACTACACTGCTATTGCACCACTACTACACCACTACTACACCCCTACTACACTACTACTATACCACTACTACACCCCTACTACACTGCTACTGCACCACTACTATACCACTACTACACCCCTACTACACCCCTACTATACCACTACTAGACTGCTATTGCACCACTACTACACCCCTACTACACTGCTACTGCACCACTACTATACCGCTACTACACCCCTACTACACCCCTACTATACCACTACTACACTGCTATTGCACCACTACCACACCCCTGCTACACTGCTACTGCACCACTACTATACCGCTACTACACCCCTACTACACTGCTACTACACCACTACTATACCGCTACTACACCCCTACTACACCCCTACTATACCGCTACTACACCCCTACTACTCTGCTACTGCACCCCTACTACACTGCTACTGCACCCCTACTACACACCTACTATACCGCTGAGGGGGAACTGTGCAAGACTGAAGGGGAGGAGCCGGTACATCTGTGCAAGACTGAAGGGGAGGAGCCGGTACACCTGTGCAAGACTGAGGGGGAGGAGCCGGTACACCTATGCAAGACTGAAGGGGAGGAGCCGGTACATCTGTGCAAGACTGAAGGGGAGGAGCCGGTACACCTGTGCAAGACTGAAGGGGAGGAGCCGGTACACCTGTGCAAGACTGAAGGGGAGGAGCCGCTACACCTGTGCAAGACTGGAGGGGAGGAGCCCCTACACCTGTGCAAGACTGAAGGGGAGGAGCCGCTACACCTGTGCAAGACTGAAGGGGAGGAGCCGCTACACCTGTGCAAGACTGAAGAGGGGGCTGGGGGGTAGATTTAATGATGTTATAATCAATACATTGATTTGTGAATCAGCATGGAAGCCAGGCATGCGGTATCTTCAGAAGCAGGGGGAGACTGACAACTCATGGGGCCCCCGGGCAATAGGGGATCATAGGGCCCCTGTGTCCTTGCCCACACTCAAAGCACACCCAAAAAACCCTATAAAAGGTACCAGGGGAATTTTATGTGGCCCCCTACTGACCCCGGGCCCTCAGGCAGTGCCGAGTGCTCGAATGGTCAGTCCGCCCTGTTCAGAAGCGTGTAAGAAATGGCATCTCATGTATTTTCCTCCAGGTGTAGTAAAGTTTCCAGAAGTTAGGACCCCTGTAATTGCGGACAATGGGGGGCGACTTGCCATGCAAATCCCACACCAAGTCGCCCCCATGTGACCGGGGACTTCATAATAAAATGATAGAAGATATAACTGTCCTATTACTGGTCCCATACATCTGATCTCGTCTTCTGTGAATCGGGTTTTATTTGGCGGCTGACGCGTGCGCATCGAACGAATCGCAATAGAAGACTTTCCCCTCCCACAGCCTGAACTCGGCTGTCTTCCAGCACTGCAGCCCCCAGCAACATTCATCTTCCAGAAGTGTCCAATCCTTGTGACCCCCCCTAATCCAACCTGTTGTCCAAGGATGTCAGGGACAAGATGGTAGACCTACACAAGGCTGGACTGGGCTACCAAACTATGGCCAAGCAGCTTGGTGAGAAGGTGACAACAGTTGGTGCAATCATTCACAAATGGAAGAAACACAAAACAAGTGTCAGTCTCCCTAGGTCTGGTGCACCATGCAAGATCTCACCTCGTGGAGTGTCAATGATCATGAGAACAGTGAGGAATCATCCCAGAACTACACGTGAGGATCTTGTCAATGATCTCCAGGCAGCTGGGACCACAGTCACCAAGAAAACAATTGGTAACACACTACGCCGACAAGGACTGAAATCCTGCAGTGCCCGCACGGTCCCTCTGCTCAAGAAAGCCCATGTCCAGCCCGTCTGAAGTCTGCCACTGAACATCTGAATGATACAGAGGAGGACTGGTGGGAAGTGTTGGGGTGAGAGGAGACCAAAATCCAGCTCTTTGGCATCAACTCAACTCGCCGTGTTTGGAGGAGGAGGAATGCTGCCTTTGACCCCAAGAACACCATCCCAACTGTGAAACATGGTGGTGGAAACATTCTGCTTTGGGGGTGTTTTTTTGCTAAGGGGACAGGACAACTGCACCGCATCAAAGGGACGATGGACGGGGCAATGTACCATCAAATCTTGGGTGAGAACCTTCTTCCCTCAGCCAGGACATTGAAAATGGGTGGTGGATGGGTGTTCCAGCATGACAATGACCCAAAACACACGGCCAAGGCAACAAAGGAGCGGCTCAAGAAGAAGCACATTAAGGTCCTGGAGTGGCCTAGCCAGTCTCCAGACCTTCATCCGATGGAAAATCTGTGGAGGAGCTGAAAGTTCGAGTTGCCAAACGTCAGCCACCAAACCTTAATGACTTGGAGAGGATCTGCCAAGAGGAGTGGGCCAAAATCCCTCCTGAGATGTGTGCGAACCTGGGGGCCAACTCCAGGAAACGTCTGACCTCTGTGATTGCCAACAAGTGATTTGCCACCAAGTACTAAGTCATGTTTTGTGAAGGGGATCAAATCCTTCTTTCCCTCATGAACATGCAGATCCGTCATCATTTGTTAGACGCATTTCTGCTGAATTTGTTGTTGTATTCTGTCTCTCAGTGTTACACCGAACATTCCATTGTTAGACCGATCATTTCTGTGTGAGGGGTGAACATTCCATTGTTAGACCGATCATTTCTGTGTGAGGGGTGAACATTCCATTGTTAGACCGATCATTTCTGTGTGAGGGGTGAACATTCCATTGTTAGACCGATCATTTCTGTGTGAGGGGCGAACATTCCATTGTTAGACCGATCGTTTCTGTGTGAGGGGCAAACATTCCATTGTTAGACCGATCATTTCTGTGTGAGGGGCGAACATTCACCATCAGGGGGGGCAAATACACATTTCCTGCACTGTAAACTCCAGTAGTTCTTCTATTGGATTGGGCTACACTACACAGGTTAGCCTTCCCTCCCCACCTCCATCAATAAGCTCCCCCCCCCCACCTCCATCAATTAGCCTTCCCTCCCCACCTCCATCAATGAGCCTTCCCTCCTCACCTCCATCAATGAATCTTCCCTCCTCACCTCCATCAATGAGCCTTCCCTCTCCACCTCCATCAATAAGCTCCCCCTCCCCACCTCCATCAATAAGCCTTCCCTCTCCACCTCAATCAATAAGCTCCCCCTCCCCACCTCCACAAATGAGCCTTCCCACCCCACCTCCATCAATGAGCCTTCCCTCCTCCACCCCCATCAATGAGCCCCCCACCTCCATCAATGAGCCTTCCCTCCTCCACCTCCATCAATGAGCCTTCCCACCCCACCTCCATCAATGAGCCTTCCCTCCTCCACCCCCATCAATGAACCCACCCACCTCCATCAATAAGTCTTCCCTCCCCAACTCCATCAATGACCCCCCCCACCTCCACCAATGAGCCCTCCCTCCCCACATTCATCAGTGAGACACCCCTTCACCTCCATCAATGAGCCTTTCTTGCCCACCTCCATCAATGAACCTTCCCTCCCCACCTCCATTAATGAACCTTGGCCGCCCATAATCCTGTCACCGGTTGGCTGGTTCTTCTTCCTTGTCACACTTTTGTTCATTTTTTCTGCTTTTATCACATCAACTTCAGGGACAACATGTTCACTTGCTGCCAAATCCCACCCACTTTCAGATGCCATTGTAATGATGTAATCGATGTTATTCACTTTGCGTGTCATTGGTCAGCATGTTATGTCTGATCGGTGTATATATATATATACTGTGTGTACAGCTGTGGGAGGTGTTGGCACCATATAATACCTGGAATCATAGTTAATCCTCTTGTATTCAGGTTGGTTATGGAGCAGCTCTGCCCCTCCCATGACTAGTAGAACCGGTCATCAGTATGAATACGTAATGTGCCGCCATTTAAAGACCAACTCCAGGTAAACGTTTCTCATCATCTACCGACATGGGGAGCAATAAAACCTGGGAGAAGGATGAGGGTTCCAAGCTGTAGGGATCGATCCAGATATGAATCTTTATTTCTCACAATAAAAGGCTGTGTTGGGGGTGTGGAGAGGCAGGTGGTGGGTAACTCCTGAAATTCTGTTTTAGAAACAGGTGCCTCAAGGTGCCGACAACATATTAACCCGAAGTTTCCTCAGGGTTCACCTCCACCGAGGCCCTCAGTATGCAAGTATTGACTTTGTGCTCTAAAGTCACTGCACTGCCACGCCCCCTGCAATGTGTGTGCCTGACCTTGGTCACTGAGGTCTACAAACAGAATCAAGGAAGGCCAATGGAGGCATACCAGAGACTTGAGCCCAAAACCATCGTAGCCATGGAGCTGAGTAATGGAAGCATACCAGAGGCTTGAAGCCAAAAGTCACCGTAGCCATGGAGCTGAGTAACGGAAGCATACCAGAGGCTTGAACCCAAAAGCCACCGTAGCCATGGAGCTGAGTAATGGAAGCATGCCAGAGACTTGAACCCAAAAGCCATCGTAGCCATGGACCTGAGTAATGGAAGCATACCAGAGACTTGAGCCCAAAAGCCACCATAGCCATGGAGCTGAGTAATGGAAGCATGCCAGAGACTTGAACCCAAAAGCCATCGTAGCCATGGACCTGAGTAATGGAAGCATACCAGAGACTTGAGCCCAAAAGCCACCGTAGCCATGGACCTGAGTAACGGAAGCATACCAGAGACTTGAGCCCAAAAGCCACCATAGCCATGGACCTGAGTAACGGAAGCATACCAGAGACTTGAGCCCAAAAGCCACCATAGCCATGGAGCTGATCAACGGAAGCATACCAGAGACTTGAGCCCAAAAGTCACCGTAGCCATGGAGCTGATCAACGGAAGCATACCAGAGACTTGAGCCCAAAAGCCACCATAGCCATGGAGCTGAGTAACGGAAGCATACCAGAGACTTGAGCCCAAAAGTCACCGTAGCCATGGACCTGAGTAACGGAAGCATACCAGAGACTTGAGCCCAAAAGCCACCATAGCCATGGAGCTGATCAACGGAAGCATACCAGAGACTTGAGCCCAAAAGCCACCATAGCCATGGAGCTGATCAACGGAAGCATACCAGAGACTTGAGCCCCAAAGTCACCGTAGCCATGGACCTGAGTAACGGAAGCATACCAGAGACTTGAGCCCAAAAGCCACCATAGCCATGGACCTGAGTAACGGAAGCATACCAGAGACTTGAGCCCAAAAGCCATTGTAGCCATGGAGCTGATCAACGGAAGCATACCAGAGACTTGAGCCCAAAAGCCACCGTAGCCATGGACCTGAGTAACGGAAGCATACCAGAGACTTGAGCCCAAAAGCCACCATAGCCATGGAGCTGATCAACGGAAGCACACCAGAGACTTGAGCCCAAAAGCCACCATAGCCATGGAGCTGAGTTCAGACACTGCAGGAACCCTCATAGGACTCTATAGAGAAGTCAATTTCCTGACACCTCTTTACTTTCTGCAATCCACGTTGGGGCAATCAATGATCATAAACACCTCACACAGAGACATCAGAGATGCCCCCCCCCCCTCGATCAGATCTGACCCTACTACACATTTCCCAGGGGGCTTTGCTAGAAGTCTTGCTTTATGCACATTGTGCTCCAATACCGGCCAGCTTCCCTAGCTCCCATAATTCTCTTTGCGGGTTACCCAGAACCACCCTAAGTTCAAACCTCTCCTCTTTGACAGTAATGCCCTAGGTCCAAAACCACTTCTCTGTGAAATTATCCAGCACCATGCTAGGTCCAAACTTCCCTTTCTTTTTGACAGTATCCAGTACCACCCTAGGTCCAAAGTCCCACTTCTTTGAAAGTACCCAGTACCACCCTAGGTCCAAATTTCCCTCTTTCTTTGACAGTACCCAGTACGATGATAAGTCCACAACCCCTTCCCTTTGAAAATATCCAGTACCACCCTAGGTCCAAACTCCGCCTTCTCTTTGACAGTACCCAGTAGCACCATAGGTCAAAACTCCCCCTTCCATTTGATAGTACTCAGCAGCAACCTAGGTCCAGACTCCCCCTGCTCTTTGGAAGTATCCAGTACCACCCTGGGTCCAGACTCCCCCTGCTCTTTGGAAGTATCCAGTACCACCCTGGGTCCAAACTCCCCCTTCTCTTTGAACGTATCCAGTATCACCCTGGGTCCAAACTCCCCCTTCTATTTAAAAGTATTCAGTACCACCCTGGGTCTCTTTGATAGTACCCAGTACCACGATAGGTCCAACCAACCCCCCCACCTTCTCTTTGAAAGTACCCAGTACTATCCTAGGTCCAAACTTTCCCTTCACTATGAAAGTGCCCAGTACCACAATAGGTACAACCTCCCCCCCCCCTTTGACGGTAGTCTGTATTTAGTTACAATACACACTTCCCCTTCTAGGGCCCCAGTCCCCCTTCAAGAGCCACAGTCCCCCTTCAAG
The DNA here is from genome assembly GCF_062004578.1 of Staurois parvus. NCBI lineage: Eukaryota > Metazoa > Chordata > Amphibia > Anura > Ranidae > Staurois > Staurois parvus. Next base: position 16,927 of record NW_028320664.1, read on the forward strand.
GATCACAGTCCCCCTTCAAGGGCCACACTTCCACTTCTAGGACCACACTCCCCCTTCAAGGGTCACACTTCCACTTCTGGGGCCACACTCCCCCTTCAAGGGTCACACTCCTTCAAGGGTCATACTTCCACTTCTAAGGCCACACTTCCACTTCTAGGGCCACACTGTCCCTTCTAGGGCCACAGTCCCCCTTCAAGGACCACACTTCCACTTCTAGGGTTACACTTCCCTTTCAAGGGTCACACTTCCACTTCTAGGGCCACACTTCCCCTTCTAGGGCCACACTCCCCCTTCAAGGGTCACACTTCCACTTCTAGGGCCACACTTCCCCTTCTAGGGCCACAGTCCCCCTTCGAGGACCACATTTCCACTTCTAGGATCACACTTCCACTTTTAGGATCACACTTCTACTTCTAGGGCCACACTTCCCCTTCTAGGGCCACACTCCCCCTTCTAGGGCCACACTTCCCCTTCTAGGGCCACACTCCCCCTTATAGGGCCACACTCCCCCTTCTAGGGTCACACTCCCCCTTCTAGGGCCACACTCCCCCTTCTAGGGTCACACTTCCACTTCTAGGGTCACACTCCCTCTTCTAGGGCCACACTTCCCCTTCTAGGGCCACACTCCCCCTTCTAGGGCCACACTCCCCCTTCTAGGGCCACACTCCCCCTTCTAGGGCCACACTTCCACTTCTAGGGCCACACTTCCCCTTCTAGGGCCACACTTCCACAATTCTGGGGCCACACTTCCCCTTCTAGGGCCACACTCCCCCTTCTAAGGCCACACTTCCCCTTCTAGGGTCACACTTCCACTTCTAGGGTCACACTTCCACTTCTAGGGTCACACTCCCCCTTCTAGGGTCACACTTCCCCTTCTAGGGCCACACTTCCCCTTCTAGGGCCACACTCCCCCTTCTAGGGCCACACTTCCCCTTCTAGGGCCACACTCCCCCTTCTAGGGTCACACTCCCTCTTCTAGGGTCACACTCCCTCTTCTAGGGTCACACTCCCTCTTCTAGGGTCACACTCCCCCTTCTAGGGTCACACTCCCCCTTCTCTTTCAGTATTCATGTTGGGGCTTCGACTCTCAGCTTCTCATGAACCCCTCATGTTCACTAAAGCGTGACTCTGCTGTACGACATTTCTCTCCTCTCCTCTCCTTTCCTTTCCAAACTCCATAAACAGAAGCATTTCTGTGGAATCCACAAGACGCCGTGGCTTACCTCAATGTGGCTTCGAGGACACGTCCACTTCTCTGGAAGCTGCAGAACTTTACTCTGAGCCTCAGACAGAAAACAAAGTTGGGTGATGAGCCGAGGCTGGATCTACAGCTCAGCTGACCCAGTGTAGTTCCTTTCTGGAAGGGATCCAAAGCCTTCCTTTAACAGAAGGGAGAAGAATGAGACTTTGCTGGATGAGCCAATAGCCATGGGGAGTGGAGGCCGGGTTGGGGGGGAGTGGAGGCCAGGTTGGGGGGGGAGGGCAGCCTGACACTCACAAGGGGTGGGATGGAGGAGGCTTAGAAGAGGGACTGGGTCTGATAACAGAAGACAAGAACTGTTACATTGTAACCAGCAACTCCTCCCTTGTGACAAATTATGTCTCTGCAGATACCTGATAGGCACTCATGCCTTGGAGCACCGGACCTGCACTGCACACAGTCTGCATGGAGTTTGAATAAAGTCACTGGGGGTGATTTACTAAAACTGGAGCAAACAGAATCTGGTGCAGCTGTGCCTGGAAACCAATCATGGGAGCCAATCGTGGGAGCCAATCATGGGAGCCAATCGTGGGAGCCAATCGTGGGAGCCAATCGTGGGAGCCAATCATGGGAGCCAATCGTGGGAGCCAATCGTGGAAGCCAATCATGGGAGCCAATCGTGGGAGCCAATCGTGGGAGCCAATCAGGGGAGCCAATCAGCTTCTAATGTCAAGTGATACTAATGGATTAAAGGCAGTTTTTTTTCTTAAATGACAACCATGTCACACTTCCCGGCTCTGTAATGGTTTTGCACAGAGCAGCCCCGATCCTCCTCTTCTCAGGTTCGCGGACAATGCCCTTGGCCCCTCCCTCCTGCTGAGTGCCCCCAGAGCAAGCACATTTCTATGGGGGCACCTTAGCATGCTCACTCCCGAGCCACTGCTCCATGTGTCCATTGTGCCCTGTCTCCACTCTCCTCTCATTGGCTCACTGGCTGTGACTGACAGTAGCGGGAGCCAATGGCTGTCTCAGCCAATGATGAGAGCAAAACTAAAAAGAGCTGGATTGTGATGGGCTGAGGTCAGTATTAGGGGGGCTAGGGGGGCTGCCGCACACAGAAGATTTTTATACCTTCATGCATAGAATGCAAAAAACCTCGAGCCTTTGCAGCCAATTTGTTTGTTCAATGAAGCTTTGACCAGAAAACCTGGAAGCTGATTGGTTACTTTGCACCTTTTCACCAGATTCTGTGCGCAGCAATTTATGTAAATGACCCCCAATTGTCTGATGTCCATCAGTAGGGGTGAGTGGAGCGACTTCAGAGGGATACTGCTAAAGCAGAAACTCTCCATTTCTCTCATTGTGCTACTAAGGTGGAAAAAAAAGAAAAAAGAGTTCCGTGTTTTACACATTATATTGTTACTGGATGTATTTATTGGGGGGATTTATTAAAGGCAAATAGACGGGGCACTTTGCAAGTACAGTCACTTCAGAGCTTAGTAAATGAGGTAAAGCTCCACTTTATAAAGGATACAGAATCACAGGCAAGAAAAAATATATATTTTTGCTCACACAGGATTGGATGATGGAAGTCATTAGCGCTTCCCCTCATTTACTAAGCTTTGGAGCAACTGCACTTGCAAAGTGCTCAGCCTATTTGCCTTTAGTAACTCCACCCCACAGAGTTGAGGGTAATTTACTTTATTCTTTTAGGTGTTCTATTATTATACATCTGATTGTAATATTTGTACACTCACCGGCCACTTTATAGGTCCACCTGTTCAATGGCTCAGAAACACAAACTGCTAATCAGCCAATCACACGGCAGCAACTCAATGCATTTAGGCATCTAGACGTGGTGAAGACAACTTGCTGAAATTCAAACCAATGTAAGGGACATTCTTCCCATGACCCCCCAATCTAAGGGACATTCTTCCCACCGACCCCCAATGTAAGGGGCATTCTTCCCACTGACCCCCCAATGTAAGGGACATTCTTCCCACTGACCCCCAATGTAAGGGACATTCTTCCCACTGACCCCCAATGTAAGGGACATTCTTCCCACTGACCTCCAATGTAAGGGACATTCTTCCCATGACCCCCCAATCTAAGGGACATTCTTCCCACTGACCCCCAATGTAAGGGACATTCTTCCCACTGACCCCCAATGTAAGGGACATTCTTCCCACTGACCCCCAATGTAAGGGACATTCTTCCCACTGACCACCAATGTAAGGGACATTCTTCCCACTGACCCCCAATGTGAGGGACATTCTTCCCACTGACCCCAATGTAAGGGACATTCTTCCCACTGACCCCCAATGTAAGGGACATTCTTCCCACTGACCCCCAATGTAAGGGACATTCTTCCCACTGATCCCCAATGTAAGGGACGTTCTTCCCACTGCCCCCCAATCTAAGGGACATTCTTCCCACTGACCCCTAATGTAAGGGACATTCTTCCCACTGACGCCCAATGTAAGGGACATTCTTCCCACCGACCACCAATGTAAGGGACATTCTTCCCACTGACCACCAATGTAAGGGACATTCTTCCCACCGACCACCAATGTAAGGGACATTCTTCCCACTGACCACCAATGTAAGGGACATTCTTCCCACTGACCCCCAATGTGAGGGACATTCTTCCCACTGACTCCCAATGTAAGGGACATTCTTCCCACTGACCCCCAATGTAAGGGACATTCTTCCCACTGACCCCAATGTAAGGGACATTCTTCCCACTGACCCCCAATGTGAGGGACATTCTTCCCACTGACCCCAATGTAAGGGACATTCTTCCCACTGACTCCCAATGTAAGGAACATTCTTCCCACTGACCCCCAATGTAAGGGACATTCTTCCCACTGACTCCCAATGTAAGGAACATTCTTCCCTCTGACCCCCAATGTAAGGGACATTCTTCCCACTGACCCCCAATGTAAGGGACATTCTTCCCACTGACCCCCCAATGTAAGGGACATTCTTCCCACTGATCCCCAATGTAAGGGACATTCTTCCCACTGACCCCCAATGTGAGGGACATTCTTCCCACTGACCCCAATGTAAGGGACATTCTTCCCACTGATCCCCAATGTAAGGGACATTTTTCCCACTGACCCCCAATGTAAGGGACATTCTTCCCACCGAACCCCAATGTAAGGGACATTCTTCCCACTGACCCCCCCAATGTAAGGGACATTCTTCCCACTGACCCCCAATGTAAGGGACATTCTTCCCACTGACCCCCAATGTAAGGGACATTCTTCCCACTGACCCCCAATGTAAGGGACATTCTTCCCACTGACCCCCCAATGTAAGGGACATTCTTCCCACTGACCCCCAATGTGAGGGACATTCTTCCCACTGACCCTCAATGTAAGAACATTAATCCCATTGACCCCCAATGTAAGGGACATTGTTTTCACTGACCCCCAATGTAAGGGACATTCTTCCCACCGACCACCAATGCAAGGGACATTCTTCCCACTGACCACCAATGTAAGGGACATTCTTCCCACTGATCACCAATGTAAGGGACATTCTTCCCACTGACCCCCCAATGTAAGGGACATTCTTCCCACTGACCCCCAATGTAAGGGACATTCTTCCCACTGACCCCCAATGTAAGGGACATTCTTCCCACTGACCCCCAATGTAAGGGACATTCTTCCCACTGACCCCCAATGTAAGGGACATTCTTCCCACTGACCCCTAATGTAAGGGACATTCTTCCCACTGATCACCAATGTAAGGACCCTTTTTAAATTTACCACCAATAAACTGGTCCCTGCTATTTCTAGGGTGCCTTTGGGGTAAAACGTTTGCAAAAGGCTGCCCTAGGGAGTAACACTTCCTTCCCCTACAAGGCATACTCCTTGATTTTTGATCAGTCCGACCTATGAATACTGCTTAGATCAGCTGTAGTTGAGGTTGTACAGCCGCAGTAGGTGAACCTTGTTCCCGTAGATCCCTGTTAATCACTAATGCCCTTAACTGAGTCTAAGTAAATGAACCGTAACAAGGTCTCACAGTCCCTTTTTGTCTCTCCAGGTGTCCTGATGGCTTTCACCTGGACAGGTGCAGATGGTTGGGTAACTTTAGCCTGGTGTTCACAACAGCAGCAGCCCCCGTCTCTCACAAACTATACCTATAGAACCGGGGATCTGGAAGGGTAATGCGTCTCCCTCATGATCAAAATAATTCACACGGTACTCAATATCTGTACCACCAAGTCTCCTAAAAACCACACAATCTGCATGAATGTGTCGACCATACTGTAGTTCCAGTTGACCATTTATCCAGATTGGACACAAATTCCTGCAGACACACTCCAAAATTTTGTAGAAAACCTTTCCAGAAGTGTAAAGCCAGCTCCATAAAGACATGGAGGACCAGTTTGGTGCAGAGGATCTCCATTGTCCTGTACAGAGCCCCGACCTCAACCCTATTGAACATCTTTGCAATAAATTGGAATGCCGATGGTGAGCCAGATCATCTCATCCAACATCAGTACATGACCTCACAAATGTTCCTTTGGCTGATTGGACACAAATTCCCACAGACACACTCCAAAATTTTGTAGAAAACCTTTCCAGAAGTGTAAAGCCAGCTCCATAAAGACATGGAGGACCAGTTTGGTGCAGAGGATCTCCATTGTCCTGTACAGAGCCCTGACCTCAACCCTATTGAACATCTTTGCAATAAATTGGAATGCCGATGGTGAGCCAGATCATCTCATCCAACATCAGTACCTGACCTCACAAATGTTCCTTTGGCTAATTGGACACAAATTCCCACAGACACCCCCTTCCTGCCTACCGGGCACTTCTACCCCCTTCCAATTTTGTGGGAAGCCTTTCCAGAAGTGTAAAGCCAGCTCCATAAAGACATGGATGACCAGTTTGGTGCGGAGGAATTCCAGTGTCCTGTACAGAGCTCTGACCTCACAACTGTTCCTCTGGCTGATTGGACACAAATTCCCACAGACACACTTCAAAATTTTGTAGGAAGCCTTTCCAGAAGTGTAAAGCCAGCTCCATAAAGACGTGTTTTGACCAGTTTGGTGTGGAGGAGGAACTCCAGTGTCCTGTACAGAGCCCTGACCTAAACCCTATTGAACATCTTTGGGATGAATTGGAATGCCGATGGTGAGCCACGTCTTCTCATCCAACATCAGTACCTGACCTCCCAAATATTCCTTTGGCTGATTGGACACAAATTCCCACAGACACACTCCAAAATTTTGTAGGAAACCTTTCCAGAAGTGTAAAGCCAGCTCCATAAAGACATGGATGACCAGTTTAGTGTGGAGGAACTCAAGTGTCCCATACAGAGCCCTGACCTCACCCTACTGAACATATTTGGGATGAATTGGAACACTGATGGTGAGCCAGGTCTTCTCATCCAACATCAGTGCCTGTCCTCAGTTCTACCGACACGGACCTGGTAGGGGCCGAACTGACAAGAGCTTCCATTACACCTTCAGTTTCAGAAAGCAAAGCCATAGTCAAGGCGAGCCACAGTCCGCAACAACCAGAGGAAGCAGACTTGCCCAATTGAAAGACAGGAGCAGAGTCAGAAGCCAGGCCGGGGTCAGTATTAGACAACCAGCAGAAGCACCAAAACAACAGGAAAAGTCATGACACAACCCAAGGTCAGCAACAGGAGATCTTGGTACAGCAAGGTCAAGGAGCACACCGGGTCCAATACGAAATAGCAGGATGCAGGTCAGGTTACAAGTCACAGGAGCCAGCAAACACTTCAGTTCTCCTTAGCTGGGCTTTAAATTGGGCTCTGGGCACCAAAAGCCAGTTCCAGACTGCCATGATCATTCACATTAATGCACGTGCAGTGCAGACCCCAAGCCAGTCCCACCGTTTGTCCCAGGTTCTATTCCCTATTGAGTGCACAGCAGCCAGGCACACAGCAGTTTTCAGTATCTCCACACGATAACCAGGCAGAATTGAATGAAAGTCACTGCAAGCACTTATAAGAAGAGAAGTGTAGATGCCTTCACCTGGAATGGATTAGCGCCAGGAAACAGACACAAGACAGTATAGAGGTAAGTGAATTCAATGTATTGGTACGGGTTCAAATCAGTGGGGGGTTTGAGCATAAATGAACACACATGAGCAGGGGCGTCCCTAGGATTGGTGTCACCCCACACTTGGTGACACCCCCTCCGATGATCTCCACATGAAGGATCCGATCTGCGGCTTGAGCATAATGGATCAGAGTCTGATCCATTATCCCCCCCAAGCCTCAGATCCGATCCATCCTGCAGGGATTGTTGACTTGTATTAAAACTTACCTTTTCATGGAGCGGGTCCGGTGTCACCCCGTGCAAAAGGTGTCACCTGGTGCGGCGCGCACCCCTGGCACTTGCCTAGGGACACCCCTGCAGAGGAGGTAGGTTCAGGCACAGTCCTCTAGACAGCATAATAACTAGGCCAAGGTACCTTAGAATTGAGTTCTGTACCACTAGACTGGAATTAACTCACCAATCAGCAAAGTCAGCAATAGTACACAGCCTGCAATGTGAGCAATGATACTATAACTATCCAGGGGGCGCTCTAGGAGGATGGCTAGGATAAGGTGCAATGTCCCCTGAGAGGAACCTCAATAAGTAAAGGTCTCTGTGTAGCAACTGGAAAGGGGACAGTCTTTAGTCCTCACTCTTCAGCCGGCTGGCATTGGGGCCCAGATGTTCCATTGGTGCACATGAGTACAGTCTAGTCCAGAAATGGGCAAACTACGGCTCGCGGGCCGTATACGGCCCAGTGGACCTTTTAATCCGGCCCGCGGAGCTAGGCTCCCGCTAGGCTCCTCTCACAGTCCGCCCTGAAGACCGGTGTAGCATGAAAATATGTCTCCTATGAGGATCGGTCCCCCTCGACGTATCTGCGCATGTGCCGGAGATCGCCGATCGGCTGCTAATGCCTGAAACTGGCACATGCGCAGATACGTCGAGGGGGACAGATCCTCATAGGAGACAGATTTTCATGCTACACCGGAACGGAGCGGGAACACGGCGAGAGGAACGCGTGGAGCAAAGGTAAGTGAAATGACACAGGGGGGACTTGGGGACTTAATATGGGGGATGAATTAATATGGGGGATGAATTACTATGGGGGATGAATTACTATATGGGGGATGAATTACTATGGGGGATGAATTATTATATGGGGGATGTATTACTATGGGGGATGAATTACTATATGGGGGATGAATTACTATATGGGGGATGAATTACTATATGGGGGATGAATTACTATGGGGGATGAATTACTATATGGGGGATGAATTACTATGGGGGATGAATTACTATATGGGGGATGAATTACTATGGGGGATGAATTACTATATGGGGGATGAATTACTATAGGGGGGATGAATTACTATGGGGGATGAATTACTATGGGGGATGAATTACTATATGGTGGAAGAATTACTATGGGGGATGAATTACTATAGGGGGGATGAATTACTATATGGGGGATGAATTACTATGGGGGATGAATTACTATATGGGGGATGAATTACTATGGGGGATGAATTACTATATGGGGGATGAATTACTATATGAGGGATGAATTACTATGGGGGATGAATTACTATATGGGGGATGAATTACTATATGAGGGATGAATTACTATGGGGGAAGAATTACTATATGGGGGATGAATTACTATGGGGGATGAATTACTATATGGGGGATGAATTACTATGGGGGATGAATTACTATATGGGGGATGAATTACTATATGGGGGATGAATTACTATATGGGGGATGAATTACTATGGGGGATGAATTACTATATGGGGGATGAATTACTATGGGGGATGAATTACTATATGGGGGATGAATTACTATATGGGGGATGAATTACTATATGGGGGATGAATTACTATGGGGGATGAATTACTATATGGGGGATGAATTACTATGGGGGATGAATTACTATATGGGGGATGAATTACTATATGAGGGATGAATTACTATATGGGGGATGAATTACTATATGAGGGATGAATTACTATGGGGGAAGAATTACTATATGGGGGATGAATTACTATGGGGGATGAATTACTATATGGGGGATGAATTACTATGGGGGATGAATTACTATATGGGGGATGAATTACTATGGGGGATGAATTACTATATGGGGGATGAATTACTATATGGGGGATGAATTACTATATGGGGGATGAATTACTATGGGGGATGAATTACTATATGGGGGATGAATTACTATGGGGGATGAATTACTATATGGGGGATGAATTACTATATGGGGGATGAATTACTATGGGGGATGAATTACTATAGGGGGGATGAATTACTATGGGGGATGAATTACTATATGGGGGATGAATTACTATATGGGGGATGAATTACTATATGGGGGATTAATTACTATGCTTACTATGGGGGAATATTACTATACTTACTATGGATGACACATACACATCATTCATCTACTCTTGGTCCGGCCCCCGGGTCCAATATATGAACCCATTGCGGCCCTCAAGTCAAAAAGTTTGCCCACCCCTGATCTAGTCACATCTGCAGGCAGAAAATAGAGCTACTAGATGGCTGTATGGTCAGTTCTATGGTCAGTCTCTCTAGCAGCAGTGGATAGTAAATCCTGTGGGCAGCAGCAGCAGCTCACCAGTCCCAGCAATATTGCAGCTCACCATCTGGTCCCGCACAGTGATTAGTTCACGCAGGTGACTCTGTTACATAGTTAGTCTGGCTGAAAAAAGAAAAAAGTCCATCCAGTTCAACCATTAAAATAAACAAGTTATAATCCTACACCCAGGGTTGATCCAGAGGAAGGCAACTGTTGGCACCCCTGAACTCAACACTCCAGATCCTGCTCAGGCTGCCGATATGCAGCAGTGATGGTGACACTGGACAGCAATGTACACTCTCCAGCCTCCCTCACAGGAAGGAGAAGCTGTAGCTCAGGCTCCCTGCACATCTCTTCCCCCACCACCTGGTAATCCTCCTCTGGGGAATGCACTTCAGAAGCTCTCGATTGCAGTACAGCAGGGGGTGTCCATTCCCTTGTGGGCCACATCAGCGTTATGGTCGCCCCCAAAGGGCGAGTTGTATCTGTAAGACTAGATGTCCAGAGCCCGACAATTATCAGCAGGGCTGCTGTTAGAAACCATGGGGCCACGTACAGCCGATGTAACAGGGCCCCCAAATAAACACGGTTTATTATATGTCAGTCATGAATGAAGACAGTGAGTGATCACTACCGAACACCATTGTGTTCATTCAGGAAAGGAAGGGGCTGGTAAATGTGACATATTTACGGACCCTTCCCACACTCTCCATCCTATCACTCCCATTGTATTCTTGCATCTGTCGGTGGGAAGGAGAGGAGGAAAGCCGGCAGCACTTTGGGGGGGGGGAGGCACACAGGGGGTCTTGGGCAGAAGGGGGAAAAGTATGATGCACTTGGAGGGTGCTGCAGAGAGAGCCATACAAGGGATCGGTTTCAGTAAATGCCCCCCCACCCCTGCTGTGCAGATCATCCTCCCTGCTCACTTTCGATTCACCCTGATGCCTGGGCCCCCCTGCTGGTCTGGGCCCCATACAGGAGTACCACTGGTACCCCCTTATCCACAGCCCTGGTCAGGAGTTCCCCACCCTCCCTTACATCACAGTGCACCCCCACTTACCTTGTGCTGCTGTTGGAGCTGAGAGGCATAAAGTGTAGGGTCTGGAGGAGGACCAGAGGATGGCTGGAGTAAGCTGCCGGAATCTGCCACATGCTGACACCAGGGGAGGCAGAGGCAAGGGGGTGCTGTGGCTGCACAGAGAGGAGCAGGATCTGTAGGAGGAGCTCTGTCCTCCTCTCTGCTGCTGACTCATGAGACCAGGGTGGGTGTCAGAGATGGGCCTCTCTGCGGCTGCTTGGAGAAGCGCAGAATCTGGAGGAGGAGTTTTGTCCTCTGCTGCCAAGACAAGGTTGGGGGGGGGACAAGGGGGGTACTGCAGCTGCAGGAGAGGTGCAAGGGCCACATAAAATGACCTGGAGGCCCAGATTCAACCCGCGTATCTTGTGTTTGACACATGTGCAGTAGAGTATCTCTTCTGGACTACAGTTCCCACAGTGCAGTGCTGCCTGACTCTTCAACTCTTCCTGCTCACTAGCTCCCTCCTCTGGCTCATATAGCTGTTAACCAGTTCAGCACCGCAGGGCAGCAGGTACAGAGAGCAGCTGCCGCCAGTGTCTCTCTCGCTCTCATTCTGAGCAGCTGCAGCCAGTGTCTCTCTCGCTCTCATTCTGAGCAGCTGCAGCCAGTGTCTCTCTCCCTCTCATTCTTAGCAGCTGCAGCCAGTGTCTCTCTCGCTCTCATTCTTAGCAGCTGCAGCCAGTGTCTCTCTCGCTCTCATTCTTAGCAGCTGCTGCCAGTGTCTCTCTCGCTCTCATTCTTAGCAGCTGCAGCCAGTGTCTCTCTCGCTCTCATTCTTAGCAGCTGCAGCCAGTGTCTCTCTCGCTCTCATTCTTAGCAGCTGCAGCCAGTGTCTCTCTCGCTCTCATTCTTAGCAGCTGCAGCCAGTGTCTCTCTCGCTCTCATTCTTAGCCAGGCACTCGGCTACACATCTGTCAGATTCATAACAAGATACAGTATGTGTGTAACCGTTGTGAGTCGACTATCTGAATATTCCTGTGATCGATGTACAATGACAAGCTGAAGACCATTCCAGAACAGCGAGCAATGACGGTCACATGAGAACATGACTCTTCGGTGAATGTTACACATAACACGCGAGATACACGACAGTCACAGGCGTGATCTGGCTCATCTCATTGCGTTTGTAACATTTGGAAGTCTGATGATTTACAAGCGCTATCACACCGATCCGTCCCTGAGCAGCTGCTGGACGTTTCTTCTTCACCACCAACAACTTCCACCTTACAGACAACAGCAGCAGCGTGCAGATAATGAGCGAGTGGCTGAGATAAGACGCTGAGTGCGTGCAGCTAACACGCCGGAGAAAAACCGCGTTCCCGCGTCAGCATCCGCCATCATCTCTGTACGCCGCTATTCCAAAGACGGGAAAATGACTGATATTTATTGTAAACACTCAGCTGGTTGTCTGTCCGTGTATGTCCCTTGTAGCAGAATCACACGGACTAACCGCCCCAAGACCAAGCATTTTCTGGCACTTTTTTTTGTTTAAATCGGAGTTTTTTGCTAGAAAATGACTTATAACCCCCAAACATTATATATATATACAGGTGTACCTCAGTTTACCAATTTAATTCGTTCTGCTGGACTTTTCGGATTGTGAAAAATTCATAAACACAAACGTGGTTTCCCATAGGAATACATTGAAAACCAATTAATCCGTTCCAGAGGTCAAAAAAAAGTAAAAAAAAATCTTTTATCTGTTCAAAACTCTTTATAAAGTGCACTTTAACCCCTCGCCTACCAGACACTGTCACCCCCTTCCTGCCTACCGGGCACTGTCACCCCCTTCCTGCCTACCGGGCACTCCCCCCCTTCCTGCCTACCGGGCACTGTCACCCCCTTCCTGCCTACCGGGCACTGTCACCCCCTTCCTGCCTACATGGCACTGTCACCCACTTCCTGCCTACTGGGAACTGTCACCCGCTTCCTGCCTACAGGGCACTGTCACCCCCTTCCTGCCTACAGGGCACTGTCACCCCCTTCCTACATACCGGGCACTTTAACCCCTCGCCTACCAGGCACTGTCACCCCCTTCCTACATACCAGACACTGTCACCCCCTTCCTGCCTACCGAGCACTTCTACCCCCTCCCTGCCTACCGGGCACTTCTACCCCCTCCCTGCCTACCGGACACTTCTACCCCCTTCCTGCCTACCGGACACTTCTACCCCCTTCCTGCCTACAGGGCACTTCTACCCCCTTCCTGCCCACCGGGCACTTCTACCCCCTTCCTGCCTACAGGGCACTTCTACCCCCTTCCTGCCTACAGGACACTTCTACCCCCTTCCTGCCCACCGGGCACTTCTACAACCCTTCCTGCCTACAGGGCACTTCTACCCCCTTCCTGCCTACTGGGCGCTTTCCCCCCCTTCCTGCCTACCGGGCGCTTCTACCCCCTTCCCGCCTACCGGGCACTTCTACCCCCTTCCTGCCTACAGGGCACTTCTACCCCCTTCCCACCTACCGGGCACTTCTACCCCCTCCCTGCCTACCGGGCACTTCTACCCCCTTCCTGCCTACAGGACACTTCTACCCCCTTCCTGCCTACCGGGCACTTCTACCCCCTTCCTGCCTACAGGACACTTCTACCCCCTTCCTGCCTACCGGGCACTGTCATCCCTATCACACTTTGAATGACAATTGCACGGTCATGCAACACTGTCATGATTTACCAGCGCTATCACACCGATCCGTCCCTGAGCAGCTGCTGGACGTTTCTTCTTCACCACCAACGACTTCCGCCTTACAGACAACAGCAGCAGCGTGCAGATAATGAGCGATTTGTGGCTGAGATAAGACACTGAGGGCGTGCAGCTGATAACACGCCGGAGAAAAACCGTGTTCCCGCGTCAGCATCCGCCATCATCTCTGTACGCCGCTATTCCAAAGACGGGAAAATGACTGATATTTATTGTAAACGCTCAGTTGGTTGTCTGTCCGTGTATGTCCCTTGTAGCAGAATCACACGGACTAACCGCCCCAAGACCAAGCATTTTCTGGCACTTTTTTTTTGTTTAAATCTGAGTTTTTTGCTAGAAAATGACTTATAACCCCCAAACATTATATATATATATATATATATATATACAGGTGTACCTCAGTTTACCAATTTAATTCGGTCTGCTGGACTTTTCGGATTGTGAAAAAATCATAAACACAAACGCGGTTTCCCATAGGAATACATTGAAAACCAATTAATCCGTTCCAGAGGTCAGAAAAATGTAAAAAAAAATCTTTTATCTGTTCAAAACTCTTTATAAAGTGCACTTTAACCCCTCGCCTACCAGACACTGTCACCCCCTTCCTGCCTACCGGGCACTGTCACCCCCTTCCTGCCTACCGGGCACTGTCACCCCCTTCCTGCCTACCGGGCACTGTCACCCCCTTCCTACATACCGGGCACTTTAACCCCCTCCCTGCCTACCGGGCACTTCTACCCCCTTCCTGCCTACCGGGCACTTCTACCCCCTCCCTGCCTACAGGACGCTTCTACCCCCTTCCTGCCTACAGGACGCTTCTACCCCCTTCCTGCCTACCGGGCACTTCTACCCCCTTCCTGCCTACCGGGCACTTCTACCCCCTCCCCGCCTACAGAACGCTTCTACCCCCTTCCTGCCTACCGGGCACTTCTACCCCCTCCCTGCCTACAGGACGCTTCTACCCCCTCCCTGCCTACAGGGCGCTTCTACCTCCTTCCCGCCTACCGGGCACTTCTACCCCCTTCCTGCTCACCGGGTGCTTCTACCCCCTCCCTGCCTACCGGGCGCTTCTACCCCCTTCCTCCCTACCGGGCACTTCTACCCCCTTCCTGCCTACCGGGCACTTCTACCCCCTTCCTGCCTACAGGGCACTTCTACCCCCTTCCTGCCCACCGGGCACTTCTACCCCCTTCCTGTCCACCGGGCACTTCTACCCCCTTCCTGCCCACCGGGCACTTCTACCCCCTCCCTGCCTACAGGACACTTCTACCCCCTTCCTGCCTACCGGGCACTTCTACCCCCTTCCTGCCTACAGGGCACTTCTACCCCCTTCCTGCCTACTGGGCGCTTCTACCCCCTCCCTGCCTACCGGGCACTTCTACCCCCTCCCTGCCTACAGGACACTTCTACCCCCTTCCTGCCTACCGGGCACTTCTACCCCCTTCCTGCCTACAGGGCACTTCTACCCCCTTCCTGCCTACCGGGCACTGTCATCCCTATCACACTTTGAATGACAATTGCGCGGTCATGCAACACTGTACCCAGATGACATTTTTATAATTTGTTTGAGACATATAGAGCTTTCTTTTGGTGGTATATAATCACCTCGGGGCTTTTTATTATTTTGCTAAACAAACCAAAAACAACTGAAAATGTTGAAAAAAAAATAGTTTTTTCCTAGTTTCTGTTATAAAATGTTGTAAATAAGTGATTTTTCTCCTTCACTGATGTGTGCTAATGAGGCTGCAGTGATAGGCACTGATCGGAGGCACTGATGGGCACTAATGAGGAGGCACTGGTAGGTGGCATTGATGGGCATTGGCAGGCATCACTGACTGGCACTGATAGGTGACACTGACTGGCACTGAAAGGCAGCTCTGATGGGCCCTGATATGTGGCATTGATTTGCACTGATGGGTACTGGCAGGTGGCACTGCTAGGGATTCACTGATCATCAGTGCTCTAATGATCAGTGTAGATCTTCCCTCTGAGTAATGTCGATTACCGGCTCTCCTCTCCTCTGTCAGCGTGACAGCTCTTGAGGAGAGAAATGCCGATAATCTTCATTTCCTTTTTTACATGCGATCATCTGTGATTGGACACAGCTGATCACATGACTGAGCCGACGCCATCAGCTCTTTCCATTGATTGGTGATCCGCTGTGTCCCAGGGGGCGCCCATGCGTGGTTAGAGAGGGAGGACATCATATGACGTCCTCCTAGAACGAGAGAACCGCCTTGCGCCCGTCATTTCTTTATATGGCGGGAGGTGGTTAAAGGCATAAATACTGTACAGGGACGTGATTAAAAATTAATTCGTAAATACATTGAAAACCAATTAATCCGTTCCGGAGGTCAGAAAATCAGAAAAAAGTTAAAAAAAAGTCTTATCTGTTCAAAACTCTTTATAAAGTGCACTTTAAAGGCGTAAATACTGTCCAGGGACATGATAAAAAAATTTGTAAATGCCTTGAAAACCAATGAATCCGTTTGAAAAAAAAAAAAAACGAGGCGTTATTTTCAATAGATTTTCATTCGTAAACCAAAAATTACATTAACCGCTTGTAAACCGAGGTACGCCTGTATGTATATATATTTAAAAAGAGAAAAAAGAAAAGAAGGTGCTACTGCCCATCCGCCGCTCATCCCAGGGACTAGGCAGGTCGCGTGATCCACAGGTTTTTATCCAGAGGGAGGGAGGGAAGAAAGAGGGAAGAGAGAGGGGGGGGAGAGAGGGGGGAGAGAGGGAGAGTGGGGGAAGAGAGAGGGAGGGAGGGGGGAAGAGAGAGGAGAAGGGGAGAGAGAGGGAGGGAGGGGGGAAGAGAGAGGAGAAGGGGAGAGAGAGGGAGGGAGAGAGGGGGAAGGGGGAGAAAGAGAGAGGGAAGAGACTGAGAGGGAGGGGGAAGGGGGGAGGGGGAGAGAGAGGGAAGAGATAGTGAAGAGATAGGGGAGAGAGAGGAGGGAGGGAGGTAAGAGAGGAGAGAGATGGAAGAGAGAGGGAAGGGAGAGATATACAGGTGAAACTCAAAAAATGAGAATCTGGTGCATTCGTTGATTGATTTCAGTGCAGCAACTTAAAAGGTGAAACTAATATATGAGACTCATTCCATGCAAAGCAAGATAGTTCCAGCCGTGATTTGTCATCATTGTGATGATTATGGCTTACAGCTCATGAAAACCCCAAATCCACAATCTCAGAAAATGAGAATATTGTGAAAAGGTGGAATAATCTCGGCTCAAAGTGTCCCACTCTAATCAGCTCATTCAGCCATAACACCTGCAAAGGGTTCCTGAGCCTTTAAATGGTCTCTCAGTCTGGTTCAGTAGGAATCACAATCATGGGAAAGACTGCTGACCTGACACCATCACTGACACCCTCCATAAGGAGGGAAAGCCTCGGAAGGGAATGGCAAAAGAAGTTGGATGTTCCCAAAGTGCTGTATCAAAGCACATTAATAGAAAGTTATGTGGGAGGGAAAAGTGTGGAAGAAAAAGGTGCACAAGCAGCAGGGATGACCGCAGCCTGGAGAGGATTGTCAGGAAAAGGCCATTCAAAAGTGTTGGGGACTTTCACAAGGAGTGAACTGAGGCTGGAGTCAGTGCATCAAGAGCCACCACACACAGACGGATCCTGGACATGGGCTTCAAATGTCGTATTCCTCTTGTCAAGCCGCTCCTGAACAACAAACAACGTCAGAAGCGTCTTACCTGGGCTAAAGAAAAACAGACCTGGTCTGGTGCTCAGTGGTCCAAAGTCCTCTTTTCTGATGAGAGCAACTTTTGCATCTCATTTGGAAAACAAGGACCCCGAGTATGGGGGAAGAATGGAGAGGCCCAAGGACCCCGAGTATGGAGGAAGAATGGAGAGGCCCAAGGACCCCGAGTATGGAGGAAGAATGGAGAGGCCCAAGGGCCCTGAGTATGGAGGAAGAATGGAGAGGCACAAGGACCCGGAGTATGGAGGAAGAATGGAGAGGCCCAAGGACCCCGAGTATGGAGGAAGAATGGAGAGGCCCAAGGACCCCGATTATGAAGGAAGAATGGAGAGGCCCAAGGACCCCGAGTATGGAGGAAGAATGGAGAGGCCCAAGGACCCCGAGTATGGAGGAAGAATGGAGAGGCACAAGGACCCGGAGTATGGAGGAAGAATGGAGAGGCCCAAGGACCCCGAGCATGGAGGAAGAATGGAGAGGCACAAGGACCCTGAGTATGGAGGAAGAATGGAGAGCCCCAAGGACCCCGAGTATGGAGGAAGAATGGAGAGGCCCAAGGACCCCGAGTATGGAGGAAGAATGGAGAGGCCCAAGGACCCCGAGTATGGAGGAAGAATGGAGAGGCCCAAGGACCCCGAGTATGGAGGAAGAATGGAGAGGCACAAGGACCCCGAGTATGGAGGAAGAGTGGAGAGGCCCAAGGACCCCGAGTATGGAGGAAGAATGGAGAGGCACACACTGCAAGATGCTTGAAGTCCAGTGTGAAGTTTCCACAGTCTGTGTTGATTTGGGGAGCCATGTCATCTGCTGGTGTTGGTCCACTGTGCTTCATTAGGTCCAGGGTCACCGCAGCCGTCTACCAGGAGATTTTGGAGCACTTCATGCTTCCTTCCACAGACCAGCTTTATGGGGATGCTGACTTCATTTTCCAGCAGGACTTGGCTCCGCCCACACTGCCAAAAGCACCAAAACCTGGTTCAATGACCGTGGGATGACTGTGCTTGATTGGCCAGCAAACTCACCTGACCTGAACCCCATAGAGAATCTATGGGGCATTGCCAAGAGAAAGATGAGAGACATGAGACCCAACAATGCAGAAGAGCTGAAGGCCGCTATTGAAGCATCCTGGTCTTCCATAACACCTCAGCAGTGCCACAGGCTGATAGCTTCTATGCCACGCCGCATTGAGGCAGTAATTGCTGCAAAAGGGGCCCCAACCAAGTACTGAGTACATATGCAGCTTCTACTTTTCAGAGGTGCGATATTGTTCTATGTACAATCCGTGTTTTATTGATTGCATGGAATATTCTCATTTTCTGAGATTGTGGATTTGGGGTTTTCATGAGCTGTAAGCCATAATCATCACAATGATGACAAATCACGGCTGGAACTATCTTGCTTTGCATGGAATGAGTCTCATATATTAGTGTCACCTTTTAAGTTGCTGCACTGAAATAAATGAATGAATGAATGAATGAATGAATGCACTAGATTCTCATTGTTCCAGTTTCACCTGTATTTATAAATGCATTCCAAAAATGCAGATTAAATGTATTTTTAAAAATATTTTTCATATATTTTGTAATAAAAATGCAATTCAACATACAGTATATATATTTATTTATTGAAATATATTGAACATGGCCAAAATTGTAGTATTTCAAAAATATTTTTCTTCCATATGGGATATTATGGCAATTTTCTGGGATCAAATGTAGTAATCCATTTAGTTTGCCGAGTGAATTTTTGCCGAGGCGTGCATACCCCCCAAAAAATATTAAAATATAAAAAAAAAACTAAATCTTTATATACCATTTATTACAATTGTTATATATCGTGTGCCCTCACAGTGTATTTTTTTTCTCTAAAAATATTTTTATTATTATACAGGATTTATGGCGCCAACAGTGTGCTCAGCGCTGTACAATATAACGGGAGACAATACAGCAACAATACAGATCAATACAAGAGGGAGGGGCTGATCCTGGGAGCTTACAATCTAAGAGGGAGGGGCTGATCCTGGGAGTTTACAATCTAAGAGGGAGGGGCCTGATCCTGGAGTTTACAATCTAAGAGGGAGGGGCTGATCCTGGGAGTTTACAATCTAAGAGGGAGGGGCCTGATCCTCGGAGTTTACAATCTAAGAGGGAGGGGCTGATCCTGGGAATTTACAATCTAAGAGGGAGAGGCTGATCCTGGGAGTTTACAATCTAAGAGGGAGGGGCTGATCCTGGGAGTTTACAATCTAAGAGGGAGGGGCTGATCCTGGGAGCTTACAATCTAAGAGGGAGGGGCTGATCCTGGGAGTTTACAATCTAAGAGGGAGGGGCTGATCCTGGGAGCTTACAATCTAAGAGGGAGGGCCCTGATCCTGGGATCTTACAATCTAAGAGGGAGGGGCTGATCCTGGGAGTTTACAATCTAAGAGGGAGGGGCTGATCCTGGGAGTTTACAATCTAAGAGGGGGGCTGATCCTGGGAGTTTGCAATCTAAGAGGGAGGGGCTGATCCTGGGAGTTTACAATCTAAGAGGGAGGGGCCTGATCTTGGGAGTTTACAATCTAAGAGGGAGGGGCTGATCCTGGGAGTTTACAATCTAAGAGGGAGGGCCTGATTCTGGGAGCTTACAATCTAAGAGGGAGGGCCTGATCCTGGGAGTTTACAATCTAAGAGGGAGGGCCTGATCCCGGGAGCTTACAATCTAAGAGGGAGGGCCTGATCCCGGGAGCTTACAATCTAAGAGGGAGGGGCCTGATCCTGGGAGCTTACAATCTAAGAGGGAGGGCCTGATCCTGGGAGTTTACAATCTAAGAAGGAGGGGCTGATCCTGGGAGCTTACAATCTAAGAGGGAGGGCCCTGATCCTGGGAGCTTACAATCTAAGAGGGAGGGCCCTGATCCTGGGAGCTTACAATCTAAGAGGGAGGGGCTGATCCTGGGAGTTTACAATCTAAGAAGGAGGGGCTGATCCTGGGAGTTTACAATCTAGGAGGGAGGGCCCTGATCCTGGGAGTTTACAATCTAAGAGGGAGGGGCTGATCCTGGGAGTTTACAATCTAAGAGGGAGGGGCTGATCCTGGGAGTTTACAATCTAAGAAGGAGGGGCTGATCCTGGGAGCTTACAATCTAAGAGGGAGGGGCCTGATCCTGGGAGCTTACAATCTAAGAGACACGACATAAATGATTGCACCTGCCACCGTTTCATTCTCCGGGGTCACTGCTTTCACAAAATAATTGTTTGAGGGTTTAAAGCTAATTTCTAGCAAAAAAACGCAGATTTTCCTGTGTGAGGATTTTAGATATTAGTGACCCTGGGGAGCCCCGACCTCACTGACTGGATTTGGGGCTGAATTGGGCAGCTAATATAAGTTCAGAATGGGGGGGGGGTGACTACGCAGGATGGGCTCAGCATTTTATTTGATACAAATGTAGAAATTATGTAATATTGGGACGGCTTTCAGTGACCCTTCCAGGACCATCAACATCCATAAATGTTCAGCCAGGGCATGCTGGGATTTGTGGTACTACAACCAATCAAAAATGCCTGACTTCAGTGATTTACTACTAGCAATCTGACCCCACACCATTACAACAGGCTGTAGAAGAGTTCCGGCAATCCCTAGACAGGCTGTAGAAGAGTTCCGGCAATCCCTAGACAGGCTGTAGAAGAGTTCCGGCAATCCCTAGACAGGCTGTAGAAGAGTTCCGGCAATCCCTAGACAGGCTGTAGATGAGTTCCGGCAATCCCTAGACAGGCTGTAGAAGAGTTCCGGCGTTCTTTAGACAGGCTGTAGAAGAGTTCCGGCATTCCCTAGACAGGCTGTAGAAGAGTTCCGGCATTCCCCAGACAGGCTGTAGAAGAGTTCCGGCAATCCCTAGACAGGCTGTAGAAGAGTTCCGGCATTCCCTAGACAGGCTGTAGAAGAGTTCCGGAATTCCCTAGACAGGCTGTAGAAGAGTTCCGGCAATCCCTAGACAGGCTGTAGAAGAGTTCCGGCATTCCCTAGATGGGCTGTAGAAGAGTTCCGGCAATCCCCAGACAGGCTGTAGAAGAGTTCCGGCAATCCCTAGACAGGCTGTAGAAGAGTTCCGGCATTCCCTAGATGGGCTGTAGAAGAGTTCCGGCAATCCCTAGACAGGCTGTAGAAGAGTTCCGGCAATCCCTAGACAGGCTGTAGAAGAGTTCCGGCAATCCCCAGACAGGCTGTAGAAGAGTTCCGGCAATCCCTAGACAGGCTGTAGAAGAGTTCCGGCATTCCCTAGATGGGCTGTAGAAGAGTTCCGGCAATCCCCAGACAGGCTGTAGAAGAGTTCCGGCAATCCCCAGACAGGCTGTAGAAGAGTTCCGGCATTCTCTAGATGGGCTGTAGAAGAGTTCCGGCAATCCCCAGACAGGCTGTAGAAGAGTTCCGGCAATCCCCAGACAGGCTGTAGAAGAGTTCCGGCATTCCCTAGATGGGCTGTAGAAGAGTTCCGGCAATCCCCAGACAGGCTGTAGAAGAGTTCCGGCAATCCCTAGACAGGCTGTAGTAGAGTTCCGGCAATCCCTAGACAGGCTGTAGTAGAGTTCCGGCAATCCCTAGACAGGCTGTAGAAGAGTTCCGGCATTCCCTAGACAGGCTGTAGAAGAGGTCCGGCAATCCCTAGACAGGCTGTAGAAGAGTTCCGGCATTCCTTAGACAGGCTGTAGAAGAGTTCCGGCAATCCCTAGACAGGCTGTAGAAGAGTTCCGGCATTCCCTAGACAGGCTGTAGAAGAGTTCCGGAATTCCCTAGACAGGCTGTAGAAGAGTTCCGGCAATCCCTAGACAGGCTGTAGAAGAGTTCCGGCATTCCCTAGACAGGCTGTAGAAGAGTTCCGGCAATCCCCAGACAGGCTGTAGAAGAGTTCCGGAATTCCCTAGACAGGCTGTAGAAGAGTTCCGGCAATCCCTAGACAGGCTGTAGAAGAGTTCCGGCATTCCCTAGATGGGCTGTAGAAGAGTTCCGGCAATCCCCAGACAGGCTGTAGAAGAGTTCCGGCAATCCCCAGACAGGCTGTAGAAGAGTTCCGGCATTCCCTAGATGGGCTGTAGAAGAGTTCCGGCAATCCCCAGACAGGCTGTAGAAGAGTTCCGGCAATCCCCAGACAGGCTGTAGAAGAGTTCCGGCAATCCCTAGACAGGCTGTAGAAGAGTTCCGGAAATCCCCAGACAGGCTGTAGAAGAGTTCCGGCATTCCCTAGATGGGCTGTAGAAGAGTTCCGGCAATCCCCAGACAGGCTGTAGAAGAGTTCCGGCAATCCCTAGACAGGCTGTAGTAGAGTTCCGGCAATCCCTAGACAGGCTGTAGAAGAGTTCCAGCAATCCCTAGACAGGCTGTAGTAGAGTTCCGGCAATCCCTAGACAGGCTGTAGAAGAGTTCCAGCAATCCCTAGACAGGCTGTAGAAGAGTTCCGGCATTCCCTAGACAGGCTGTAGAAGAGGTCCGGCAATCCCTAGACAGGCTGTAGAAGAGTTCCGGCATTCCTTAGACGGGCTGTAGAAGAGTTCCGGCATTCCCTAGACAGGCTGTAGAAGAGTTCCGGCATTCCTTAGACGGGCTGTAGAAGAGTTCCGGCAATCCCTAGACAGGCTGTAGAAGAGTTCCGGCAATCCCCAGACAGGCTGTAGAAGAGTTCCGGCAATCCCTAGACAGGCTGTAGAAGAGTTCCGGCAATCCCTAGACACCAGCAATTTCATAAAACAAAATAAAGGTTTGACTTTTTTCTGTGCAGTTGGTAGCCCCTCAGTGGGCGTGTCTTGTTGCTCACGTTTTTTTTTAAATGTTTATAAAATAATAAAAACCATTTAAATACAAAAAAAAAATAAAGGAACGACCCGATTGGTTGCTGCAGCACAGGCACTTGTAGTGGGAGGGAGTGTCAGTCATGTGACCGCACGCCCCCGAGGAGGTCCTTCATTTCTTCCTGGTGGAGGAGGACGAATGTTTGACATTGAGGGGGGTCTCTGATTGGTGCAATGGAGGGACTTTGACTCCTTTGTGTTTGAGCTGCTGGTGAAAATCCGACCGCTCTGCGATTATCTTCTAGGGAAGAAAACAAACGTCTGGATGAATAGTCGCTTTATTCTGCCTCGCAGCCCAACCCCCATTACACGTTCCACTGCCTAACGCAATCAGGACTGGAATCTGAACATTAAGTCTGAAAGCTGAAGAGTAATCTGCTTATATTTTGCCTTCCCTGGACCCCCCTCCTGGTCCCCCCTCCTGGTCCCCCTCCCCCCACCAACACGCTAGTGAATTTGTAAAATAAAGGCTTTCTGTTTTCATTACATTCCTCATTATATATTCAATAATGTCATCACTGGGTCTCTGCCCTTCTCTATGCAAAGCAGGCAGATCATCAGGAGTACTGAGAACATCCCAGCACCCTGCCTCAGTACTCCTCTCATGAGCCCTCAGGCCTGATGCAAGAAGTGGGAGGAGTTATGCAAATACTAAAATGCTTTGATGGGTGTCAGTCTGGAGGGGTGGGCGTTCCTAAGCAGGCAACATTTGCATACAGGCCACCCTAGGTAACACCCACATTTGATACTGATTCTCCATGATTTAAAAGACTGAAATCCAATGAATGAAAGGGGCGGGGCCAGGGACTGTAAGGCTGGGGAATTAAGGGCTAGATGATGCTGGACGCCCTCCAGCCAGGAAATGAGGCGAAGCTCTATACGACTTGCTGCAGCTTCTAATGCACATTGTGAGCTCCCAGTGTGCAGTGACATCAGAGGAAGCCATTTAGTCCAGAGGAGGAGCCGGTACACCTGTGCAAGACTGAAGGGGAGGAGCTGGTACACCTGTGCAAGACTGAAGGGGAGGAGCAGGTACACCTGTGCCAGACTGAAGGGGAGGAGCCGGTACACCTGTGCAAGACTGAAGGGGAGGAGCTGGCACACCTGTGCAAGAATGAAGGGGAGGAGCCGATATACCTGTGCAAGACTGAAGGGGAGGAGCCGGGACACCTGTGCAAGACTGAAGGGGAGGAGCAGGTACACCTGTGCCAAACTGAAGGGGAGGAGCCGGTACACCTGTGCCAGACTGAAGGTGAGGAGCCGGTACACCTGTGCCAGACTGAAGGGGAGGAGCCGGTACACCTGTGCCAGACTGAAGGGGAGGAGCCGGTACACCTGTGCAAGACTGAAGGGGAGGAGCCGGTACACCTGTGCCAGACTGAAGGGGAGGAGCCGGCAACCTGTGCCAGACTGAAGGGGAGGAGCCGGTACTCCTGTGCAAGACTGAAGGGGAGGAGCTGGTACACCTGTGCAAGACTGAAGGGGAGGAGCTGGTACACCTGTGCCAGACTGAAGGGGAGGAGCCGGTACATCTGTGCAGGTCTGAAGGGGAGGAGCCAGTACACCTGTGCCGGACTGAAGGGGAGGAGCCGGTATATCTGTGCCAGACTGGAGGGGAGACCGGAGGGAGGATTTCGGATATAAGGATTGCATAGGCTTGATTGATATTTGGATAGAATTATTGACTTTGAATTCAAATTTTTCTTCTTAAATTTCCAGGTTTTGATTTGATGTTTCTACACGCTCGCCCTTCTATATTTTATTCATGGTATTCAATTTATAGATTTAAAAAAAAAAACAATTGTCTCATATATACTGTACTTCCCATATATACTTCTCATATATACGTCTCATATATACGTCTCATATATACGTCTCATATATACGTCTCATATATACGTCTCATATATACGTCTCATATATACGTCTCATATATACGTCTCATATATACGTCTCATATATACGTCTCATATATACGTCTCATATATACGTCTCATATATACGTCTCATATATACGTCTCATATATACTTCTCATATATACGTCTCATATATACGTCTCATACAGTATATACGTCTCATATATACGTCCCATATATACGTCCCATATATACGTCTCATATATACTTCTCATATATACTTCTCATATATACTTCTCATATATACGTCTCATATATACGTCTCATATACACGTCTCATATACACGTCTCATATACACGTCTCATATACACGTCTCATATACACGTCTCATATACACGTCTCATATACACGTCTCATATACACGTCTCATATATACGTCTCATATATACGTCTCATATATACTTCTCATATATACTTCTCATATATACGTCTCATATATACGTCTCATATATACGTCTCATATACACGTCTCATATACACGTCTCATATACACGTCTCATATACACGTCTCATATACACGTCTCATATATACGTCTCATATATACGTCTCATATATACGTCTCATATATACGTCTCATATATACTTCTCATATATACGTCTCATATATACGTCTCATATATATACTTCTCATATATACTTCTCATATATACGTCTCATATATACGTCTCATATATATACTTCTCATATATACTTCTCATATATACGTCTCATATATACGTCTCATATATATACTTCTCATATATACTTCTCATATATACGTCTCATATATATACTTCTCATATATACTTCTCATATATACGTCTCATATATACGTCTCATATATACGTCTCATATATACTTCCCATATATACGTCTCATATATACGTCTCATATATACGTCTCATATATACGTCTCATATATACGTCTCATATACACGTCTCATATATACTTCTCATATAGACGTCTCATATAGACGTCTCATATATACGTCTCATATATACGTCTCATATATACGTCTCATATATACGTCTCATATATACGTCTCATATATACTTCTCATATATACGTCTCTTATATATACGTCTCATATATACGTCTCATATATATACTTCTCATATATACTTCTCATATATACTTCTCATATATACGTCTCATATATACGTGTCTCATATATACTGTACATGTCTGGGGGTCAGTGGCTCACACTGCGGACTGACCAATCAGCTGTGAACTTCTATCAGAACACTGGAAGGTGATTGGCTGTTGTTGTACAGCAACGTACTTACCTGCATGGTTTCCAGGACCTCATTATCGGAGACCTCCACCTGCGGACCCTTGAACCCCGGGGCCGTGTAGGCGGCTTGTATTATTTTGCTGCGGAATCTCTCGAACTGCAACAAGAAGGCAGCGAATGACCAATCATCATACAATGCGTCTACATTATTGAGTCTCGTCATCCTTCTGCACTTTAATACGCAGCCCTGATGATGATGATCTCCACCCAAAATGGTTTTAGTGTTGGATTTGGGGGACCTGGGCCGGTCCTGTTGTTCCTTATCTGAGATTGTTTGTGAGTTCCCATCAATCTGATACAATCAGAGGAAAGAACAGGCAATGCCAAACTGACTCGGTCAATTATTTACTAAGTAGTGAAGTCAGGATCTGGAGGACAGGCCAGGATCAGGAGGACAGGCCAGGATCAGGACAGGCCAGGATCAGGAGGACAGACCAGGATCAGGAGAACAGGCCAGTATCAGGAGGACAGGCCAGGATCAGGAGGACAGGCCAGGATCAGGAGGACAGGCCAGGATCAGGAGGACAGGCCAGGAGCAGGAGGACAGGCCAGGATCAGGAGGACAGGCCAGGATCAGGAGGACAGGCCAGGATCAGGAGGACAGCCAAGCATCAGGACAGGCCAGGATCAGGAGGATAGGCCAGGATCAGGAGGACAGCCAAGCATCAGGACAGGCCAGGATCAGGAGGACAGGCCAGTATCAGGAGGACAGACCTGCATCAGGACAGGCCAGGATCAGGAGGACAGGCCAGGATCAGGAGGACAGACCAGTATCAGGAGGACAGACCTGCATCAGGACAGGCCAGGATCAGGAGGACAGGCCAGGATCAGGAGGACAGGCCAGGATCAGGAGGACAGACCAGTATCAGGAGGACAGACCAGTATCAGGAGGACAGACCTGCATCAGGACAGACCAGGATCAGGAGGACAGACCTGCATCAGGACAGGCTAGGATCAGGAGGACAGGCCAGGATCAGGGGACAGACCTGCATCAGGACAGGCCAGGATCAGGAGGACAGGATCAGGACAGGCCAGGATCAGGAGGACAGGCCAGGATCAGGAGGACAGACCTGCATCAGGACAGACCAGGATCAGGAGGACAGGCCAGGATCAAGAGGACAGGCCAGGATCAAGAGGACAGACCAGCATCGGCACAGGCCAGGATCAGGAGGACAGGCCAGGATCAAGAGGACAGGACAGGATCAAGAGGACAGGACAGGATCAGGAGGACAGACCAGGATCAAGATATAGCCTAGGATCAGGAGGACATGCCAGGATCAGGAGGACAGACCAGGATCAGGACAGGCCAGGATCAGGAGGACAGGCCAGGATCAGGAGGACAGACCAAGATCAGGACAGGCCAGGATCAGGAGGACAGGCCAGGATCAGGAGGACAGGCCGGGATCAGGAGGACAGGCCGGGATCAGGAGGACAGGCCGGGATCAGGAGGACAGGCCAGGATCAGGAGGACAGGCCAGGATCAGGAGGACAGGCCAGGATCAGGAGGACAGGCCAGGATCAGGACAGGCCAGGATCAGGAGGACAGACCAGGATCAGGAGAACAGGCCAGTATCAGGAGGACAGGCCAGGATCAGGAGGACAGGCCAGGATCAGGAGGACAGCCAAGCATCAGGAGGACAGGCCAGCATCAGGAGGACAGGCCAGGAGCAGGAGGACAGGCCAGGATCAGGAGGACAGGCCAGGATCAGGAGGACAGCCAAGCATCAGGATAGGCCAGGATCAGGAGGATAGGCCAGGATCAGGAGGACAGCCAAGCATCAGGACAGGCCAGGATCAGGAGGACAGGCCAGTATCAGGAGGACAGACCTGCATCAGGACAGGCCAGGATCAGGAGGACAGGCCAGGATCAGGAGGACAGACCAGTATCAGGAGGACAGACCTGCATCAGGACAGGCCAGGATCAGGAGGACAGGCCAGGATCAGGAGGACAGACCTGAATCAGGACAGGCTAGGATCAGGAGGACAGGCCAGGATCAGGAGGACAGACCTGCATCAGGACAGGCCAGGATCAGGAGGACAGGCCAGGATCAGGAGGACAGGCCAGGATCAGGAGGACAGACCAGTATCAGGAGGACAGACCTGCATCAGGACAGACCAGGATCAGGAGGACAGGCCAGGATCAGGAGGACAGGCCAGGATCAAGAGGACAGACCAGGATCAGGAGGACAGACCAGCATCGGCACAGGCCAGGATCAGGAGGACAGGCCAGGATCAAGAGGACAGGCCAGGATCAAGAGGACAGGACAGGATCAAGAGGACAGGACAGGATCAGGAGGACAGACCAGGATCAAGATATAGCCTAGGATCGGGAGGACATGCCAGGATCAGGAGGACAGACCAGGATCAGGACAGGCCAGGATCAGGAGGACAGGCCAGGATCAGGAGGACAGACCAAGATCAGGACAGGCCAGGATCAGGAGGACAGGCCAGGATCAGGAGGACAGGCCGGGATCAGGAGGACAGGCCGGGATCAGGAGGACAGGCCGGGATCAGGAGGACAGGCCAGGATCAGGACAGGCCAGGATCAGGACAGGCCAGGATCAGGAGGACAGGCCAGGATCAGGAGGACAGGCCAGGATCAGGACTGGCCAGGATTTGGCAAATTTGAACAATGCAGCTTCCATAGTTTTGTCCTGCCAGTTTTTTCTGTGTGTCTATTGCACCACCTAGTGGTCCTTATTTCCATTGCAGGCAGTCATTACTGGTTGGATGGGGTATCGGGAAGGGGGGGGGGGGGCAAACCTCCCAGGAAGTGACATCAGAAAAGTTTTAAAAGTTTGATCATCCCCAGTGATGTGACCGGCCTGAGGTGATACCCCAAGAGGAAACAAATCCTCTGACGTACGTTGTACCGGTTTATCTGCAGTCTTCTCTCCTCCACAGATGTTCAAAGTGCTGAATTTATGCCGCATTTCTACACTCAGCATCAGTGAGAATAAACATGGCCTTAGGGTTGGGTGTCAGTGGGAGGAATAGTGCCCCACCATTGGTGTCAGTGGGAGGAATAGTGCCCCATCGTTGGTATCAGTGGGAGGAATAGTGCCCCATCATTGGTGTCAGTGGGAGGAATAGTGCCCCGTCATTGGTGTCAGTGGGAGGAATAGTGTCCCATCATTGGTGTCAGTGGGAGGAATAGTGCCCCATCATTGGTGTCAGTGGGAGGAATAGTGCCCCATCATTGGTGTCAGTGGGAGGAATAATGCCCCATCATTGGTGTTAGTGGGAGGAATAGTGCCCCATCATTGGTGTCAGTGGGGGAATAGTGCCCCATCATTGGTGTCAGTGGGGAATAGTGCCCCATCATTGGTATCAGTGGGAGGAATAGTGCCCCATCATTGGTGTCAGTGGGAGGAATAGTGCCCCATCATTGGTGTCAGTGGGAGGAATAGTGCCCCATCATTGGTGTCAGTGGGAGGAATAGTGCCCATCATTGGTGTCAGTGGGAGGAATAGTGCCCCATCATTGGTGTCAGTGGGAGGAATAGTGCTCCATCATTGGTGTCAGTGGGAGGAATAGTGCCCCATCATTGGTGTCAGTGGGAGGAATAGTGCCCCATCATTGGTGTCAGTGGGAGGAATAGTGCCCCATCATAGGAGGCACTATTCCTCCCACTGACACCAATGATGGGGCACTATTCCTCCCACTGACACCAATGATGGGGCACTATTCCTCCCACTGACACCAATCACTGGGAGGAGAAGTACCGGAAGGGCCGGATATTGTCCAGCATAGGGCCACAGTTTGGGGCCCCCTGGCATAGTGAGTAGAAGGGGAAGGTGAGAGCAGACAGAACTCGGTGCTCTGGACTGAGGCAGACACACACTATGGACGGTTCTATGTGGTGGGGACACCGACCCTGCAGCTCACCCTGGATTGGACGGCCTCCAGGCTGACCCTGACATGCTGCTCGGATGTTGCCAGCTCCCCGGCTTTGCTCTCCATTTGGTTTCTCTCTCCTTCGTTTTTCCTCATCTGGATCTGGACCTCCAGGACCTCCCTCTGCAGCCTCTGAACGTCGCCCTTCAGCTCACCAATCAGATCGTTCCTCCGGCTCACCTCCGATTTCAGTTCAGATACCAGCTGGGGAGGACAGCAATATGGGGGAAAAAAAATGTTGACGGCTGCAAACTTACCCCAACCAATGTTCATACCCCCCTCCCCCTTCTGTGACCAAGCCCCCGGTGGGCGGGGCAAAATGCGTCAGCAGCAGCTGAGGCCATCTCATACGTCTCATTGGGCTGGTTAGAGTGGTGCCTGTTTATCTGTTACATTAGACCCCTCCCCCCCTCTCCCGCCATACTGAGCCCAGCCTGTCAGCGCCCTCTACCATGCAGTAGGTATCTAGGCGCGTCGCCGCAATGGTGACCTGAACTGTCACTGCCACTTTCCCCAATGGAAGTTGATCCCTTGCTGGAGGAGATTCTGCACAATGGCAGTTAGTTTTCTGCCACCACAGAATCTGACCTCACTTTCCTCTTCTGCAGGTAAAGCAATGCAGCTTGGTCAAGCCCCTCCCCCCCAGCCTGTGATTGGATGATAAATAAAAAACAAAATAATCATCCCTGTCCTGAGAGTGAGCCACAGTGAGGGATGGCCGCTCCCGCGTTAGGAAATCCATCCCCTTTGGGGTCCATTCACATAACGTCTCGTCACCAACAACCCCATCATTTGCCCAGTATGTGGTTTCCTGTGTTCATCGGCTCCCTCTAGTGGCCACAATGTGGTCTGGAAATACCAAATGATGAGCACTAGATGGAGCCGAGGCTCATAGGAAATACACGTATCGGGGGTTGTATGTGGGGGGGGGGGGGGGTGTGAATGACGAGACCCTGAAGTCTGATCCGTACATCACAGCGCAGCAACACAACACGCGTTATCACATACGTCCCGCATCCGCCGCAGAGGACACATCCAGCACACGCCCTGTGTAACCGCAGCAACACAACACGCGTTATCACATACGTCCCGCATCCGCCGCAGAGGACACTTCCAGCACACGCCCTGTGTAACCGCAGCAACACAACACGCGTTATCACATACGTCCCGCATCCGCCGCAGAGGACACATCCAGCACACGCCCTGTGTAACCGCAGCAACACAACACGCGTTATCACATACGTCCCGCATCCGCCGCAGAGGACACATCCAGCACACGCCCTGTGTAACCGCAGCAACACAACACGCGTTATCACATACGTCCCGCATCCGCCGCAGAGGAAACTTCCAGCACACGCCACACGTAACTGCAGCAACACAACCCGCGTTATCACATACGTCCCGAATCCGCCGCAGAGGACACGTCCAGCACACGCCCTGTGTAACCACAGCAACACAATACGTGTTATTACATACGTCCCGCATCCGCCGCAGAGGACACTTCTAGCACACGCCCCGCGTAACCGCAGCAACACAACCCGCGTTATCACATACGTCCCGCATCCGCCGCAGAGGACACGTCCAGCACACACCACACGTAACCGCAGCAACACAACCCGCGTTATCACATACGTCCCGCATCTGCCGCAGAGGACACGTCCAGCACACACCACACGTAACCGCAGCAACACAACACGCGTTATCACATACGTCCCGCATCTGCCGCAGAGGACACGTCCAGCACACGCCCCGTGTAACCACAGCAACACAACACTCGTTATCACATACATCACGCATCCGCCGCAGAGGACACTTCCAGCACACGCCCTGTGTAACCGCAGCAACACAACACGCGTTATCACATACGTCCCACATCCGCCGCAGAGGACACGTCCAGCACATGCCTCATGTAACCGCAGCAACACAACATGCGTTATCACATATGTCCCGCATCCACCGCAGAGGACACTTCTAGCACACGCCCCGTGTAACCACAGCAACACAACACGCGTTATCACATACGTCCCGCATCCGCCGCAGAGGACACTTCCAGCACACGCCCTGTGTAACCGCAGCAACAGAACACGCGTTATCACATGCATCCCGCATCCGCCGCAGAGGAAACCTCCAGCACACGCCCTGTGTAACCACAGCAACAGAACACGCGTTATCACATGCATCCCGCATCCGCCGCAGAGGAAACCTCCAGCACACGCCCCGTGTAACCGCAGCAACAGGTGGGCGGGGCTGAGAACTTTAAGGATTTATCGCATTATATATATTTTTATTTTTTTATGGTTGAACTGGGCGGACTTTTGTCTTTTTTCAGCCAGACTAACTATGTAACTATGTAACACTGTAGCGATGTAACAATGTAACAATACTATATAACTATGTAACGATATGACTATGTAACAATGTAACTATATTGGCTGCCATAGTCAGGAACACTGAAATGAACATAAAAGGAAGATTTCTCGGACAGCTCACCTCTCTCAGGTTATAATTCTCTTTCTCCATCGCCGCCATCATCTCTTCGTGTTTCCTGTCCTCCCGCACGCTGGAAAACTTCAAACATCAATATTCACATTAATACCATACAGCTCTGTGCTCCGTACCCGCCCAGCGACCTGCCATTCTGTTCAGCAAGGTTTGTGATACATAACAGCTTCCTGTGTCCCCCCGCCCCCTGTCATCTTCATCCTGCTCAGTATATAATGGATCAGCAACACCTACAGTGGGAGGGTCTTCCATGTGCTCCACCCTAACTCCTCCCCATCCAGCTCCCAGTGCCTGAAATACACTATATTGCCCCCAGTATCAGTCGCCCGCCCTTTCCACACGACCTTTAATGGCCTCCCAGTCTTGGTCCGTAGGGTTCAATATTGAGTTGGCCCCGCCCTTTCCACACACATGACCTTTAATGGCCTCCCAGTCTTGGTCCGTAGGGTTCAATATTGAGTTGGCCCCGCCCTTTCCACGCACATGACCTTTAATGGCCCCCAGTCTTAGTCCGTAGGGTTCAATATTGAGTTGGCCCCGCCCTTTCCACGCACATGACCTTTAATGGCCCCCCAGTCTTAGTCCGTAGGGTTCAATATTGAGTTGGCCCCGCCCTTTCCACGCACATGACCTTTAATGGCCCCCAGTCTTAGTCCGTAGGGTTCAATATTGAGTTGGCCCCGCCCTTTCCACGCACATGACCTTTAATGGCCCCCAGTCTTGGTCCGTAGGGTTCAATATTGAGTTGGCCCCGCCCTTTGCAGCTATAACAGCTTCAACTCATCTGGGAAGGCCGTCCACAAGGTTTAGGAGGGTGTCTATGGGAAGGTTGGACCATTCTTCCAGAAGCACATTTGTCAGGTCAGGCACTGATGTCGGGGGAGGAGGCCTGGCTCGCAGTCTCCGCTCTAATTCATCCCAAAGGTGTTCTATGGGGTTGAGGTCAGGACTCTGTGCAGGACAGTCAAGTTCCTCCACCCCAAACTGGCTCCTCCATGTCTTTATGGACCTTGCTTTGTGCACTGGTGGGCAGTCATGTTGGAACAGGAAGGGGCCGTCTCCAAACTCCTCCCACAAAGTTGGGAGCATGAAATTGTCCAAAATGTCGCCTTAAGAGTTCCCTTCACTGGAACTAGGGGGCCAAGCCCAACCCCTGAGGAACACCCCCCACCACCATAATCCCCCCTCCACCAAACTTTACACTTGGCACAATGCAGTCAGGCAAGTACCGTTCTCCTGACAACCGCCAAACCCAGACACCTCCATCGGATTGCCAGACAGAGAAGCGTGATTGGTCACTCCAGAGAACACGCCTCCTCTGCTCTAGAGTCCAGTGGCGGCATGCTTTACACCACGGCATCCGACGCTTTGCATTGCACTTGGTGATGGAAGGCTTGGATGCAGCTGCTCGGCCATGGAAACCCATTCCATGAAGCTCTCTACGCACTGTTGTTGGGCTCATCTGAAGGCCACACCAAGTTTGGAGGTCTTTAGCTATTGACTCTGCAGACAGTTGGCGACTTCTGCGCACTGTGCGCTTCAGCATGCGCTGACCCCGCCCTGTCATGTGACGTGGCCTACCACTTGGTGGCTGAGTGGCTGTTGTTCCCAGTTGCTTCCACTTTGTTATAATCCCACTAACAGTTTTATTTATTTATTTATTTCAGGTACTTATATAGCTCCATCAATGTACTTTACATATATATTGTATATTCACATCAGGCCCCGCCCCCAAGAAGCGTACAATCTAAGGTCCCTAACTTACATTCATACATACACATATTAGGGCCAATTTAGACAGGAGCCAATTAACCTCCCAGCATGTCTTTGTAGTGTGGGAGGAAACCGGAGTACCAGGAGGAAACCTACGCAAGCACAGGGAGAACATGCAAACTCCAGGCAGGTGGTGCTGTGGTTGGGATTCAAACCAGTGACCCGAGTACTTCCAGGCAGAAATGCTAACCATTTAGCCACTGAGCTGCCATAGTTGAGCGTGGAATATTTAGTAGCCAGGAAATGTCACGGATGGACTTATTGCCCAGGGGGCCACCTATCACGGGACCACGCTTGGAGTCACTGAGCTCCTGAGAGCGACCCATTCTTTCACCATAATATGGAGGGGATTGGAAAACCTGAATCACATGATATGGAGGGGATTGGAACATGGTCACGTGGCAGAACAGGTCACGTGACAGAACAGATCACGTGACAGAAGAGATCACAGCGCCCCCGCTCTGTACCTTGGTGGACATGGCATGCAGCTGCGCTCCTCTCTCTATCAGCTCTCTCTGTAAATCTTCGTTCTCAGACTCGGATTTTCGGAGTTTGGATTGCTGGGAGGAGATTGTTCTCTGAAGAGAGGATATGACACCTGCGGAGATCAAGGAGACGGCATTATTGTTCCTGTGTGTGGTCACTTCTCCGTCTGAGCGTGACATAAACCCCCCCTGGTGGCCAGAGCCGGGAGTGGTGGCGGGCAAATCTCACTTCTGTGTGACGTCATAAAAGGGTCAGGAGCTTCTCCCCCCACAATTCTCCCAGGTAGGGCAGCCCATAGATGTGAACCGAGGGCAGGTCCTCATTCACACTTGTGGTTAGGGGGCACCAAAAAGGTGTGGTTGAGCCACATTTTTAGCACCCCCCCCCAACCATCCCGGTTTAAGTTGCAAAGATGGTGGAGGAAGGGGGGGAGGGGGTACATAAAATCTCCCTGCTCTCCCATTCAGCAGGCACTACCTCCCACTGAGCTCCACCCTTCAACTGAATCTCGGCACCTCGCAACCGTCCCACCACTGCATGCAAGGCACAGGGTTGCAGGGCGCCGATGTGGGGTTTAACATAGGCGGTGGAGAGGAGATATCACAGATCGCTCTTCATAGGGCAACACTACAACCAGTGTCAACGAGGCCTTGCTCCGCCCAGAATACAAAAAAAATTGGCTTTAGATTTACTTTGCTTTTTTTTTCTGATGTTTTACAAATATTTTATATGTTGCTTTACTGCACCTTGTGAGATGTTATAATCCTTTCTGGTGACCTCTAATTCCTCCTGAAGTCTCCGTACTTCCGGATCTTCTTCTTTGTATTCCTCCACAGATCCAAAATCGTCCTCCTGCTCCTCGGCTGTATCCGTGCGATCCGCAGTCTGATCCGAACATCTCTGCCCTCCATCGATCGTCTGTGCCGGACTCTCAGCCTCAGCCTCAGCTAGCATCTGCGGATTATTATTATTATTGAGATTATGATATTATTACTTTTTATCAGTAGAGATAACATATTATTATTATTATTATTATTGAGATCATTGAGATTGTTATTATTACTGAAATTATGATATTACTGTTTTTATCAGTAGAGGTAACATATTGTTATTATTATTATTGAGATTATTATTATTATTATTATTATTGTTATTATTATTGAAATTATTATTGTTATTATTATTGTTGTTATTGTTGTTATTATTATTGTTGTTATTGTTATTATTATTGAGATTATTATTGAGATTATTATTATTATTTAGATTATTATTATTATTGTTGTTATTATTATTATTATTATTATTGTTATTAATGAGATTATTGTTATTATTATTATTGAGATTATTATTATTAATGATATTATTTTTTATCAGTAGAGATAACATTATATTATTATTATTATTGTTATTATTATTGAGATTATTATTATTATTATTGAGATTATTATTGAGATTATTATTGTTATTATTGAGATTATTGTTATTATTATTATTATTGTTGTTATTGTTATTGTTATTATTATTGAGATTATGATATTATTACTTTTTATCAGTAGAGATAACATTAGGATATTATTTTTTTTATTGTTATTATTATTAAGATTATGAAATTCTTTTTTTTATCAGTAGAGATAATATATGATATTATTATTACTGAGGGCTCAGTGGGGGAGGAAGGCTCAGGCAGCAGCCGAGACGAAGAGAGAAAATATAGATCTGTAATGAAAGTACCAACCCAACTATCTAACCTAAACCACCCAATCCATACTATACAAAATACAAAGTTCAAACAGGAAAATGAAGATGGATCCGAGGATATCCCATGTCCTACGTACCGAAGGAAAGACGAGGAGTGGAGCAGATGGACACCCAACGTACCGAAGGAAAGACGAGGAGTGGAGCAGATGGACACCCAACGTACCGAAGGAAAGACGAGGAGTGGAGCAGATGGACACCCAACGTACCGAAGGAAAGACGAGGAGTGGAGCAGATGGACACCCAACATACCGAAGGAAAGACGAGGAGTGGAGCAGATGGACACCCAACGTACCGAAGGAAAGCCGAGGAGTGGAGCAGATGAACACCCAACGTACCGAAGGAAAGACGAGGAGTGGAGCAGATGGACACCCAACGTACCGAAGGAAAGACGAGGAGTGGAGCAGTTGGACACCCAACGTACCGAAGGAAAGACGAGGAGTGGAGCAGATGGACACCCAACATACCGAAGGAAAGACGAGGAGTGGAGCAGATGGACACCCAACGTACCGAAGGAAAGACGAGGAGTGGAGCAGATGGACACCCAACGTACCGAAGGAAAGCCGAGGAGTGGAGCAGATGAACACCCAACGTACCGAAGGAAAGACGAGGAGTGGAGCAGATGGACACCCAACGCGTTTCATTGTAATTAGCCCTTCTTCAGGAATCTCCCATCACTAACCATCACTAATATCGCTTCCAGCTGTCCAGACCTCAGAACTATCACATCCCAGCCCTGATGAAGGGGGACTTCAGCCTCCCAAAACACATTGAATTCCTTTTATTAGCAGCTACATGTGATAACCACATTCTGGACACTGACAGGGGAGCTGACAACAACAACGACCTATAATCTGTGCCCTCCCGCCCCACTGACCCCCATCGCCCTCATTTCTTGATTTCATTCTTGGAGTCACAGGGATAAAACAGTGATAACCTCCTCCATGGAGTCGCGGATGGCAATGAAAACCTGCCAGAAGCTCAAACCTTTCACTTTATCCATGACTGACAATAGTCATACCTGGAGTTGGGCCAAGGTAGGTACATGACAGGAATGTTCAGCGTGTGATCTGATTTAGAGTAAGAAGTTAGATTCTGGGATCATGAAATCAGTAATTGTCGTTACCTCGGCCTCCATCTGAGGGCTGTGACCGTCTCTATGTAACTCAGAGAAGCTCCCAGCCAAGGATATAGTGGAGACATTTCTCTCTGAGTTGGTGAACAGATCCCGGTGACTTGATGGTGAATTCAGAACTTCCCGTGTTGCATCCGGAGCGGAGGAGCATTCCTCGAATTCAGGGAATCCATTTGTACTGTGGAGGCTTCTAGGATCCAACTGCTCTACCGAAGAACTGTCCTAAAATAACAGGAACTGGTCAGTAACCATCCAAGACACCATATTCCTGGGCTTGTGATAGTACATAGGCTACTAACAGACCACCATGATCACAGACCACCATTATCATAGACAACCAATATCATAGACCACCATTATCATAGACCACCATGATCACAGACCACCATTATCATAGACTACCAATATCACAGACCACCATTATCATAGACCACCATTATCATAGACT
Organism: Staurois parvus; assembly: GCF_062004578.1. NCBI lineage: Eukaryota > Metazoa > Chordata > Amphibia > Anura > Ranidae > Staurois > Staurois parvus. The sequence continues at coordinate 55,270 of NW_028320664.1, forward strand.
ACCTTTATCATAGACCACCATTATCATAGACTACCTATATCATAGACCGCCATGCTCACTGACCACCATTATCATTGACTACCAATATCATAGACCACCATGATCACAGACCACCATTATCATAGACTACCATGGTCACTGACCACCATTATCATAGACTACCAATATCATAGACCACCATGATCACAGACCACCATTATCATAGACTACCAATATCACAGACCACCATTATCATAGACTACCTATATCATAGACCACCATTATCATAGACTACCTATATCATAGACCGCCATGCTCACTGACCACCATTATCATTGACTACCAATATCATAGACCACCATGATCACAGACCACCATTATCATAGACTACCATGGTCACTGACCACCATTATCATAGACTACCAATATCATAGACCACCATTATCATAGAATACCATTATCACAGACCACCATTATGATAGACTACCAATATCATAGACCACCATTATCATAGACTACCATGATCACAGACCACTATTATCATAGACAACCAATATCATAGACCACCATTATCATAGACTACCAATATCATAGACCGCCATGATCACAGACCACCATTATATTAGACCACCATGATCATAGACCACCATTATCAAAGACCACCATGATCACAGACCACCATTATCATAGACTACCAATCTCATAGACCACCAGTATCATAGACTACCAATATCATAGGTCACCATGATCACAGACCTCCATGATTACAGACCACCATTATCATAGACTACCAATATCATAGACCACCATGATCACAGACCACCATGATCATAGACCACCATTATCATAGACTACCAATATCATAGACCACCATGATCACAGACCACCATTATCACAGACCACTATTATCATAGACCACCATGTTTGCAATACTCAATTAATGAGTATATAGAATACTAATATGCCACCATTACCACAATACTCCATTAATGAGTACATGGGCTACCAATAGACCACCATCATCACAGACCACCATTATCACAGACCACTATTATCAAAGACCACCATTATCCCAATACTCCATTTACGAGTTCATAGACTACTAGTAGACCACCATCATCACTGTACTCCATTAATGAATACCTGCATTACTAACAGACCACCATGATCATAGACCACCATGATCATAGACCACCATTATCACAATACTCCATTATTCAGGACTTAGACTACTAACAGTTACATTGTTGGTAAGGTTGAATAAAGACACCATTCCATCCAGTTCAACCTTTGTGGGACCACCTTTATCACAGTACTCCATTCATGAGTCCAATGGGCTACTAACAGGCCACCATCATCACACTATACTCCATTAATTAATACATGGGCCACTAACAAACCACCATTATCAGGGTTTGGCTCCTTATTGAGTGAAAATGGCCACAGCCATGTTTACTCGCTTGACCAGGTACCATGTTCGTGGGTGGTAAAAACACAGCTGAGCCACCTGTTATTACGGCCTGTGTGAATGAGGCCCTATTAGGCCAATGAAGTAAATAAGAATGAGGATCCCAGCTTCATAATCCTCTATGGGGTTGAAATTCATGGGACCCTTGTACTCCATTGACTGCCTTGAGGAGGCCTAACAGGTGTGGGGTCTGGGTTCTTTTTGAATTTGGTGGGACCTCACAACTTTTTTCCTGTTACCAACTTCACCAATTGACTACCAATATGACAGACCACCATGATGACAATACTCCATTAATGAGTACATAAGCTATGAATAGACCACCATTACCCCAATATTCCACCAATGAGTACATGGGCTACTTATAAACCACCATCATCACAACAGAGTTTGGCTCTTTGTTGAGTGACAATTGTCGCAGCCATGTGTACTTACCTGTGCAGATTCCATGTTCAGGGGTGGTAAAAAAAAGTGGCTGAACCACCTGTTTTTGCCACATGTGTGAACAAGACCTTATTAGGCCAATGAAGTAAAAGAGAATTAGGATCCTGGCCTCATAAACCCCTACAGGGTAGAAATTCTGGGTGCCTTTGGACTCCATTAAGTGATCTGAGGTGACCTAAGGGGTATTGAGTCTGTTTTATTTTTTAATTTGGCGGGACCTCAAAATTTTTATGAATTGCACAGGGGGGGTGCATGCTGGTTCTTTTTTTGGGGGGGTCCCCATATACACTATATTGCCAAAGTATTAGGTCGCCCGACTTTCCACTTTAATGGCCCCCCCAGTCTTAGTCCGTAGGGTTCAATATTGAGTTGGCCCCGCCCTTTCCACGCACATGACCTTTAATGGCCCCCCAGTCTTAGTCCGTAGGGTTCAATATTGAGTTGGCCCCGCCCTTTCCACGCACATGACCTGTAGTGGCCCCCCAGTCTTAGTCCGTAGGGTTCAATATTGAGTTGGCCCCGCCCTTTCCACGCACATGACCTTTAATGGCCCCCCAGTCTTAGTCCGTAGGGTTCAATATTGAGTTGGCCCCGCCCTTTCCTCGCACATGACCTTTAATGGCCCCCCAGTCTTAGTCCGTAGGGTTCAATATTGAGTTGGCCCCGCCCTTTCCACGCACATGACCTGTAATGGCCCCCCAGTCTTAGCCCATAGGGTTCAATATTGAGTTGGCCCCGTCCTTTCCACACACATGACCTTTAATGACCCCCCAGTCTTAGTCCGTAGGGTTCAATATTGAGTTGGCCCCGCCCTTTCCACGCACATGACCTTTAATGGCCCCCCAGTCTTAGTCCGTAGGGTTCAATATTGAGTTGGCCCCGCCCTTTCCTCGCACATGACCTTTAATGGCCCCCCAGTCTTAGTCCGTAGGGTTCAATATTGAGTTGGCCCCGCCCTTTCCACACACATGACCTTTAATGGCCCCCAGTCTTAGTCCGTAGGGTTCAATATTGAGTTGGCCCCGCCCTTTGCAGCTATAACAGCTTCAACTCTTCTGGGAAGGCCGTCCACAAGGTTTAGGAGGGTGTCTATGGGAAGGTTGGACCATTCTTCCAGAAGCACATTTGTCAGGTCAGGCACTGATGTCGGGGGAGGAGGCCTGGCTCACAGTCTCCGCTCTAATTCATCCCAAAGGTGTTCTATGGGGTTGAGGTCAGGACTCTGTGCAGGACAGTCAAGTTCCTCCACCCCAAACTGGCTCCTCCATGTCTTTATGGACCTTGCTTTGTGCACTGGGGGGCAGTCATGTTGGAACAGGAAGGGGCCATCCCCAAACTCCTCCCACAAAGTTGGGAGCATGAAATTGTCCAAAATGTCGCCTTAAGAGTTCCCTTCACTGGAACTAGGGGGCCAAACCAACCCCTGAAAAACAACCCCTCCACCAAACTTTACACTTGGCACAATGCAGTCAGACAAGTATCGTTCTCCTGGCCACAGCCAAACCCAGACACGTCCATCGGATTGCCAGACAGAGAAGCGTGATTGGTCCCTCCAGAGAACACATCTCCTCTGCTCTAGAGTCCAGTGGCGGCGTGCTTTACACCACGGCATCTGAAGCTTTGCATTGCACTTGGTGATGGAAGGCTTGGATGCAGCTGCTCGGCCATGGAAACCCATTCCATGAAGCTCTCTACGCACTGTTGTTGGGCTCATCTGAAGGCCACACCAAGTTTGGAGGTATTTAGCTATTGACTCTGCAGACAGTTGGCGACTTCTGCGCACTGTGCGCTTCAGCATGCACTGACCCCGCCCTGTCATGTGACGTGGCCTACCACTTGGTGGCTGAGTGGCTGTTGTTCCCAGTTGCTTCCACTTTGTTATAATCCCACTAACAGTTGAGCGTGGAATATTTAGTGGCCAGGAAATGTCACGGATGGACTTATTGCACAGGTGGCCACCTATCACGGGACCACGCTTGGAGTCACTGAGCTCCTGAGAGCGACCCATTTTTTCACCAATGTTTGTAGAAGCCGTCTGCATGCCTAGGGGCTTGATTGTATACACCTGTGTCCATGGAGGGGATTGGAACACCTGAATCACATGATATGGAGGGGATTGGAACACCTGAATCACATGATATGGAGGGGATTGGAACACCTGAATCACATGATTGGGAGGGGATTGGAACACCTGAATCACATGATATGGAGGGGATTGGAACACCTGAATCACATGATATGGAGGGGATTGGAACACCTGAATCACATGATATGGAGGGGATTGGAACACCGGAATCACATGATATGGAGGGGATTGGAACACCGGAATCACATGATTGGAGGGTGGGGCCAATACTTTTGGCAATATAGTGAATATCAGACCCTCATCTAGTATAAGGATCTGGTATAGATGAATGGAATCCTGGGCTCCACAGAGGCTGGGAACTGTCATTTTGCCGGCATTTCTTTGTAAACGTCAGTTTTGCTGTAGTTGGTTGTATACTTCGTACAGGTGAGCCACTTCACAGGCCGGTTTATGGCGCCCCCCAGACATGGTAGTTAATGGAATTTTGCATTTAAAATATTTCACTTTAAATATTAATATTGCTGCTCAGCCAAGCTGATTCTTTTTCTTTCTTTCCTTTGGTCCATGTCCCCCATGGGAGTGCCCAACCCCCCCCCCCCCATGTTTTTTGGGTGACAATCCCTGGCCTATCAGCCTTGAAACTGTCCTTGACTCTGTTTTAACATTCAGCTCCCACTGACTTCCATGGGGTTCAGATTCCACACCCAATCTTTAGCCATGTTTCCTGAATCTGCCTTGAACCCATCCAGGATAGGTTGGCCTATCCATACCGCCGACGTGCAGCAGCTGGAAGCATAAAATCTAAGAATGGAATGGGTCACATGATCCCTCACCAACTGCAGCGCCATCCTAACCGGCTCTGCGCCATCCTAACCGGCTCCTCCCCATCCTAACCGGCCCCTCCCCATCCTAACCGGCCCCTCCCCATCCTAACCGACTCCTCCCCATCCTAACCAGCTCCTCCCCATCCTAACCGGCTCTGCGCCATCCTAACCGGCTCCTCCCCATCCTAACCGGCCCCTCCCCATCCTAACCGGCCCCTCCCCATCCTAACCGACTCCTCCCCATCCTAACCAGCTCCTCCCCATCCTAACCGGCTCTGCGCCATCCTAACCGGCTCCTCCCCATCCTAACCGGCCCCTCCCCATCCTAACCGGCCCCTCCCCATCCTAACCGGCTCCTTCCCATCCTAACCGGCTCCTCCCCATCCTCACCGGCTCCTCCCCATCCTCACCGGCTCCTCCCCATCCTCATCGGCTCCTCCCTATCCTCACCGGCTCCTCCTTATCCTAACCAGCTCCTCCCCCTATAGGATAATAATACCAAAAAAAAAAAAAGTCTCAGAAGGTGACCGACCTCCTCTCTGCTGTTATGTGGGCGGCTCAGGTGCTGGAGATCGACCTGAAGTTTGGAGATCTCGTTTCTGAGGGATGAAATGATCTGATCCTTCCGCTTCGTTTCCACCTCGAACCTGGAGAGGCGATTGATCTCTTCTCCCAGCTTCAGAAGACAGCGCTCCTAGAAACACGTGCATGGCGTCACATTACATACAGTGGCCCTGTGCGCATTGTAACAATGGGGGGCCACAGACAGAAAGAAAGACCTGACGGGGGCGCTAATTCTAACTCTATCCAAAACAAGCAAAATACGTTTTGGTTGTCGGAAGCCATGTTTTTTGTGATTTTTTTTTATAAAACTGGAGTTTTGTTTTTAAAATAATAAACCAATGAGTGTACTTATAACAATAACTGCGAATTTGAACGTTTTCCGGCTATATTCTCCTCCATTCGAATGTGGGAGTGCTGAAAATACTGTATTATGGCCAGCTGATGGCGCTGAGGAGCACACTTGATTCCTATGATAATACGGCATGGCCACTAGATGGCATTGACTACCATAGGAAATAATTGTGTTCCTCAGCGCCATCTAGACCTCTCCAGCAACCATGGATTTCCCACCAGCAACAATAGATCTACCCAGCAGCAACAGATCCACCACCAGCAACAACACCCCCCCCCCCCAGCAATAATAGTCCCTCCATCAACAGATGATCCCTCCCAGCAACAACTGACCCCCCCAGCAATAATAGACATCCCAGCAACAATAGACACCCCCACCAGCAACAATAGACCACCCACCAGCAACAATAGACCTCCCCAGCAGCAACAGATCCACCACCAGCAACAACAGACCCTCCCCCCAGCAATAATAGTCCTCTCCATCAACAGATGATCCCTCCCAGCAACAATTGACCCCCCCAGCAAAATAACACCCACCAGCAACAATAGATCCCCCGCCAGCAACAACAGACTTCCCCAGCAACAATAGATCCCCCAACTGCAACAAAATTTCCCCCACCAGCAACAAAAGATCTCCCTGGCAACAATAGATCTCCCAGCAACAATAGATCTCCCAGCAACAATAGATCACCCAGCAGCCAGCAACAATAGACCCTCCAGCACACCCCAGCACCCCATGCTATTACATACGTTCAGTGTTGGAGGTGCCGGAACTGCCTTTTCCTGTGTTCCCACTGAAAAAAATGGGGAGAGACTGAAAGATGACTTTGTGGACATTGGATGTTGGTTGGACCCCTGAGCACAGTCAGCTGACCTTAAATAATAAACAGCCCCACCACAGGAGGGGGTAAGTGAGGGAACAGACACGCCTGGAGATTGAAGGAAACCAGGGCAAATGGTTTGAAATGACTAACATGGCGGAAGGCGAGATCCTCCACCATCAATAAGCTGTAGGTGCCCCTCTTGGCCCCAGATATGGTGTTTCTTTGATCTAAAATCTGGTGGGAACCCTTGATTCAAGTCTATGGGCGCCCTAAGAGTCAAACATGAAGGTCGATGATTTCTACCTTTTCGTGGAGCACCGTTATATACCATGGCGTCTTTATCTCCAGAGAGGTGAGATACGTCTGAGGACTTCCGCCGTGATGGAGAATTGTGGAGGAACCGTCCCAAAGGCTGCTTCTGCTGTGATCGGCGGAGCTTTGAATGTGAGGGAGCTTCCGGTCTATGAAGTTATAGCAAAAAGCAACACAGGAAACAAAGTCACATCTCAGAGAACTTTGTAACAAAGGATAAAAAATGAGATATTTGGAAGAAAGTCGGGTATCAGCTTCTATCTAGTTGTAGCCGGGTGCTTGGCTGGAGGCAGTACTCTCTGTGCTCCCAATGGACTTCAGCTAAATGGGTTAACCACCTCACCTCCATCTACTAGGGGGAGCTGACAAGCGGAAGGAGCTCCAGAGACTTGATGGTTGGCAGCATTGAATCATGGGAGATGAAGTTTGGGAAAGAAACTTTACTATGGCAGTCTATGGACCATTGGACTACAATTCTCTACCAGTGGTCGGCAAGCCGCGGCTCGCGAGCCACATGCGGCTCTTTACAAGCTTAAATGCGGCTCTTCTGTGTGCCGAGCGCCCGCTCCCCTCCCTCCCTCCTCTCCCTCCCCTCCCTCCCCTCCTCTCCCCTCCCCTCCCTCCCTCCTCTCCCCTCCCTCCCCTCCTCTCCCCTCCCTCCCTCCTCTCCCCTCCCTCCTCTCCCTCCCTCCCTCCTCTCCCTCCCCTCCCCTCCCCTCCCCTCCCCTCCCCTCCTCTCCTCTCCTCTCCTCTCCCCTCCCTCCCTCCTCTCCCCTCCCTCCCTCCTCTCCCTCCCCTCCCTCCCCTCCTCTCCCTCCCCTCCCTCCCCTCCCTCCCCTCCTCTCCCTCCCTCCCCTCCTCTCCCTCCCCTCCTCTCCCTCCCTCCCCTCCTCTCCCTCCCCTCGGACGGGCGTGTGCCGGGCGGCCGCCCCCTCACCTCCCCTCCCCTCCCTCCTCTCGGACGGCCGCCCGCTCCCCTCCCTCCTCTCGGGCGGCCGCCCCAAAAGTCAGGACTCTGCAGCTGTCAGGATGTAGGCGGGGCAGCGTGATGAACTCCTCTCCTCTCACAGTCCGCCCTGAAGACCAGAACGGCGCGGGAAGCACGACGAGAGGAACGCGCGGAGCAAAGGTAAGTGAATTGACACAGGGGGGACTTACTATATGGGGGATGAATTACTATATGGGGGACTTACTATATGGGGGATGAATTACTATATGGGGGACTTACTATATGGGGGGGACTTACTATATGGGGGGGGACTTACTATATGGGGGGGGGACTTACTATATGGGAGGGGGACTTACTATATGGGAGATGAATTACTATATGGGGGATGAATTACTATGGGGGGGATGAATTACTATGGGGGGATGAATTACTATATGGGGGATGAATTACTATGGGGGGATGAATTACTATAGGGGGGATGAATTACTATATGGGGGATGAATTGCTATGGGGGATGAATTACTATATGGGGGATGAATTGCTATGGGGGATGAATTGCTATGGGGGATGAATTACTATATGGGGGATGAATTACTCTATGGGGGATGAATTACTCTATGGGGGATGAATTACTATGGGGGATGAATTACTATATGGGAGATGTATTTTCAGTTTTAAAAATGTGGCTCTCAAAATAAATTTCAATCGTGGTTTTGGCGAGATTTGGCTCAGTTGAAAAAAAAGGTTGCCCACCACTGCTCTATACGATCCGGGTATGAGGGGTGAGAGAGTTGTATTTTCTAAGGCTGAATATTGAGGGATTTACTTTTTGCTGTGGGGAGACTGAGATGAGCACATTGCTGCTTCTGTGTGCACATCAACCTGCTACAAGCGTGCGGCAATGTGCTGAGGACCTTTAGGCAGATCCAAGTGAGCTGACATCTGAACAGCAGTACCCCTGTTGCTGTATCACTGGCACTGGTAAGAGGACACTGCTGCCAGACTGGGAACATAGGGACTGGCTATCTAACTAGCAGCATTATTTACTGCATGCCGAGTTTACTGGGACTGTACTCTAGTGCACCACCATAAAGACTGGGCCCCACCGCTAGCCGGCTGAAGAACTAGGGCTAACATCTACTCACTCAGATAGCTCCTTCACAAGAACTTTGCCTATTGTCCATAGTAAGAGGTACCTCTTTAGGGAGTTCTAAATTTCATCACCACTGCCAGTCATATAGATTGCGACCTTAAGTGGATAAAGACCACTGTTTACAGAGGAGTCATGGCAGTATTGACTATCATTGCTCTTACTGTTTTCTAATGCTGTAACTTTTTTCTGATTTTGTGGATTTACTCTAATTTAGCTGCATAGAACTCCATTCTAAGCTGCTATAGCCTAGTGAACATATTGATAAGTGAACTGATACTGATATTGACTGCAACCCGTGACAATATATGGGGTAACATTTACCACTAACTAGTCTGATGTTTGCTTCTTGATACTGAACCTTAGAGCTCATTCACAGGGGTGGTGGGCTCTACCGTCCCTCTGAAAAGCTATGCATTTGGTGAAACGCATTAAGACGGAGCAGTCTGGGGTGGGGACTATGTGTGTTCAGCTATACCACTTGATATCTCAGTGAAGAGTTTTTAGCTGGGATCTCCTGGTCCATTGATGGCCAGCAAAGATGAGCTTCTTGAACCGGCAGTGAGTGGGAGGGGCACCGGTCTGGAGCATGCTCCGTGTTTGTGAGTTTTACTCATCAGAAAAGCAGATAGAAGTCTGGAGTCAGTAAATAGAGAAGACAGAAGGAAAGTCTGGAAACCATTACCCATCGGGAGAGTGAAGCCGCCATTTTTACAGTGTCCGTGGTGTGATCCGCTGGAGGAGTGCAAGTCGATGACCTGAGAGGAGACGATGCTTTCA
>NW_028320664.1:70000-87500 GCF_062004578.1 Staurois parvus
CTAAAGACCTACAGAAATCTCTGGCACATGATAACATTTTTGTTGACACATCTACAATAAGGAAAACATTAAACAAGAATGGAGTACATGGGAGGACACCACGGAGGAAGCCATTGCTGTCCAAAAAGAATATTGCAGCATGTTTGAAGTTTGCAAAAGAGCACCTGGATGTGTCCACAGCACTACTGGCAGAATATACTGTGGACAGATGAAACCAAGATTGAGTTGTTTGGGAAGAACACACAACACTATGTGTGGAGAAAAAAAGGCACAACACACCAACATCAAAACCTCATCCCCACTGTAAAACATGGTGGAGGGAGCATCATGGTTTGGGGCTGCTTTGCTGCCTCAGGGCTGGACAGATTGTTGTCATTGATGGGAAAATGAATTCCAGAGTTTATCAAGACATTTTGCAGGAAAACGTACGACCATCTGTCCGCCAACTGAAGCTCCGCAGAGGATGGGGGATGCAACAGGACAATGACCCAAAGCATACAAGTAATTCAACAAAACAATGGCTGCAACAGCACAGAATACGCCTTCTGGATTGGCCCAGTCAGAGTCCTGACCTCAACCCGATTGAAATGCTGTGGCATGACCTTAAGAGAGCGATTCACACCAGACATCCCAAGAATATTGCTACACTGAAACAGTTTTGTGAAGAGGAGTGGTCCAAAATTACTCCAGATCGTTGCGCAGGTCTGATCTGCCACTACAGGAAACGTTTGGTTGAGGTTATTGCTGCCAAAGGAGGGTCAACCAGTTATTAAGTCCAAAGGTTCACATACTTTTTCCTCCCTGCACTGTGAATGTTTACATGTTATGTGCAATTAAACCATGGCAACATCTAATGTTTGTGTAGTATTATGTTCAGCAGACTGTGTTCTTCTATTGTTGTGACTTAGATGACGTTCAGAGCACATTTTATGCCCAATTCATGCAAAACTCCATGTGATCCCAAGGGGTTCACATACTTTTTCTTGCAACTGTATCTATCTATCTATCTATCTATCTATCTATCTATCTATTATCTATCTATCTATCTATCTATCTATCTATTATCTATCTATCTATCTATCTATCTATCTATCTATCTATCTATCTATTATCTATCTATCTATCTATCTATCTATCTATCTATTATCTATCTATCTATCTATCTATCTATCTATTATCTATCTATCTATTATCTATCTATTATCTATCTATCTATCTATCTATCTATCTATTATCTATCTATCTATCTATCTATCTATCTATCTATCTATCTATCTATTATCTATCTATCTATTATCTATCTATTATCTATCTATCTATCTATCTATCTATCTATCTATCTATCTATCTATCTATCTATTATCTATCTATCTATCTATCTATCTATCTATCTATCTATCTATTATCTATCTATTATCTATCTATCTATCTATTATCTATTATCTATCTATCTTTCTATCTATCTATCTATCTATCTATCTATCTATCTATCTATTATCTATCTATCTATCTATCTATCTATCTATCTATCTATCTATCTATCTATTATCTATCTATCTATCTATCTATCTATCTATCTATCTATCTATCTATCTATCTATCTATCTATCATCTATCTATCTATTATCTATCTATTATCTATCTATCTATCTATCTATTATCTATCTATCTATCTATTATCTATCTATCTATCTATCTTTGTATATCTCTATATCTGTATATAAACATTGTGCAGTGGTCTCATGATTTGCCCACAGGAGCAGTTTGATAAAATGAAGTATCTTTCATTGTATGCCCAACGTTCTCTAGGCCGGGCCCCACCAACACATCAGACAGACGAGGAATGTTTCTTTATTTTACTGATTTTGGCAGAATCGCTCCTGCAGACACTTCCTGCGAAGGCCCCCCCCCCCCCCCATTCTAATTGTGAAATGTCTACTGTTGGAACTTTCTATATATAAAGAGAGAGCGATGGCACACAAATGTACAGAGAAGACTGCAAGGCACAGTAGATCTGCCATCGGTGGGATCATCACGGGGGGGGGGGGGGGTCACATGTCTCTTAGATAAGTCTACGGCCAAAGATTATATTCCTACATTAAAGCAGAACTCCGCTCTCCATCAACACGGACTATTTGTAATCCTTCCGCTGCTAACATTAGGAAATAGATAGGACAGGAGATCGGGTTTACTTGTTGGAATATTACTGGAAAATAATAATATTAATAATTAAAACAAGATGATAAGTAAATAAAATAAATCATATAAATATATAATGAATAAAATACAATTATAGGAATATTATTGTAAAATAAATAATATAAATAGTACAAACAATAAATTACTTTTTGGGTGAACTGGTGCATTATCTGACAGAAATGCAGGAGGGGGGGGGGCAATATTTTTCCTATGATTGTATGGTGAGAATTTGTCAATGATGGGCAAATGCTTATTACATTTGTCCAACAAATCTGCTTAGAAAAAAGACCCCCAACTATTCATTCAAAACTATTTTTCTTGGGAAATTTTTGGAAAATGATAATAAAAATGATTAAAATAAGATGATAAGTAAATAAAATAAATCATACAAAAAACAGTGAATAAAATACAAATATTGGAATATTATTGTAAAATAAATAATACAAATAAGAAATTAATTTCTGGGCGAAGTGGTTCATTATCTGACAGAAATGCAGGAGGGGGGGGGGGGCAATATTTTTGGCCATGACTGTGTGTATATATATATATAAAACATACAAGCGTGCACGCACATACACACGCACACACACACGCTACCTGAGCTTCATAGGAACAGACGGGCTCCTGGGCTGACTTGCTGTACTTCTCCCTCCTGGAATCCATTTTGGGGATCCTCCATGTTGCCGTCTGGGGTCTCCGGACCCCCGCCCATTGCAGGTCATGAGAACTCTGCATTTTCCAGTCGGTTTTATCTTTCATGTCTTCTAGAGGTTTTGTCACCATCTCATCCTGCAAGAGAAAAGCCGTTCCCGCTATCCATTGTGTTGTAGTTACAGCAAAGCCTGAAGACAAAGGAAGAACGCTCCCAGCTCAGATCTCCCATCAGAGGGAACCTTTCTCCATCCAATGCTCTGAAGGCTATTTGTGCCGTCATGTTACCCCGGTGACCCCCCCGCCCCCCCATTCATTCTGCAACCTGAAATTAGGAAAGGCTTGTCAGGTACAAAAGCAGCAATAAAAGGATTAAGGTGGAGGTACGGCAGGAGGGGAGAGCCGGGAAGTGATTTATGACCGACTACACCCAGCCTGACCACTCTCTGGAAGAATGTAGAGCAGGAAGGCCTGCAGGCCGGAGGGTCGGCCGCCATCTTGGTGTCAATGAATAGGGGGCTCATTCTCATATCTGAGTGCCCCCTTATTGTTAAAGGAGGCTTCCAGATTCTGATATTCCCCCCCACCTGCAGACCCCCACAACCACTGGGCCAGGGTTGGTCCTTTCCAACATGGGGACAAGGTGCCATCTCAGGGGCGCCCCCCTATGCAAAGGGCATGTGGCCTTGAAAGGTTCAGGGTGGCAGGTGGAGCACATGCTGACCCACCCCCCCCTCCAACTTTCCTAGCCAGCCAGGCTGCATGCTCAGATTAAGGGTCAGATATGGATTTTAAGAGACACCCCCGCACTGTGTGATCTGCAGGTGCAGGACAGTGAGATCGGGGCCGTTAGAGTGTATCTGCACCCAAAACCAAAAATGTTCCATATTTCAACTTCCCGATCTTCAGATGTGGCTGTATTAGTTTTCTTTTCCCAGAATTTTATCCTTTTATCTTCACCTGGTAATGCTTTGAATAACGCACTCTATGTCCACGGGTGACTACACTCACCTTTCCACTACTGAGGGAGCCATGGTGGTCACCCAGGCTTGACCCCACTTCAGGGAGCTGTCACTGGGCGAGTGTCGGCCGTCACATTGGGGTCATTGTTGCTTTCAGCAGATTTCCATCGTTGTGATCGCCAATGGTGGACGGCATGACTGATTCATGTCATGGGGCATTTCTTCTAAAGACTTTTGTGTGTGTGTTTTTCTTTTGGGGGGGTGAGTAAATGGATTATTCACATGTGTGTGTGTGTGGGGGGGGGGGTCAGTATCTTGGTGCACCCTTGTTGAAGGAGGATTCCAGATTCTGATAAACCATCCTGCAGACCCCCACATCCACTGGGCCGGGGTTGTGGGGAAGAGGCCTTTGTCCTTATCAACTTGGAGACAAAGTGCTTTGCGGGGGGGGGGGGCATATTCTGAGGGTATGTGTCATTGAATGCTTCAGGGAGGGGGCCGCATGCTTGCCCCCCACTCGCCCTTCCCTAGGCAGCCAGGCTGCATCTGCAGATAGAGGGACTAGCATGGATTTTGGGGTGACCCTCTCCCCCATACCATTTTTTTTTCTTGCTGTAGGATGTACTCCACCAGAACTGTCATTTACAAAGAAATAAAACGAACGCCTTTAAATTGCCAGTAAATAACATTTCATTGCCGACTTCTTTTTTTTGTTTGTTTGGTAACAACAGCATGGAGAAGCAGCCAGGAAATGAGGCGGAGCTCTATCTGACTGGCTGCAGCTTCCAATGCACATTGTGAGAAGCTCCCAGTGTGCAGTGACATCAGAGGAAGCCATTCCAGTCCAGGGGAGGAGCTGCTACACCTGTGCAAGTCTGAAGGGGAGGAGCCGCTACACCTGTGCAAGACTGAAGGGGAGGAGCTGCTACACCTGTGCAAGACTGAAGGGGAGGAGCTGCTACACCTGTGCAAGACTGAAGGGGAGAAGCCGCTACACCTGTGCAAGACTGAAGGGGAGGAGCAGGTACACCTGTGCAAGACTGAAGGGGAGGAGCCGGTACACCTGTGCAAGACTGAAGGGGAGGAGCCAGTACACCTGTGCAAGACTGGAGGGGAGGAGCCGCTACACCTGTGCAAGACTGAAGGGGAGGAGGCGGTACACCTGTGCAAGACTGAAGGGGTGGAGTCGGTACACCTGTGCAAGACTGAAGGGGAGGAGCCAGTACACCTGTGCAAGACTGGAGGGGAGAAGCCGCTACACCTGTGCAAGACTGAAGGGGAGAAGCCGCTACACCTGTGCAAGACTGAAGGGGAGGAGCATGTACACCTGTGCAAGACTGAAGGGGAGGAGCTGGTACACCTGTGCAAGACTGAAGGGGAGGAGCCAGTACACCTGTGCAAGACTGGAGGGGAGGAGCCGCTACACCTGTGCAAGACTGAAGGGGAGGAGGCGGTACACCTGTGCAAGACTGAAGGGGTGGAGTCGGTACACCTGTGCAAGACTGAAGGGGAGGAGCCAGTACACCTGTGCAAGACTGGAGGGGAGGAGTCGGTACACCTGTGCAAGACTGAAGGGGAGGAGCCAGTAAACCTGTGCAAGACTGGAGGGGAGGAGCCACTACACCTGTGCAAGTCTGAAGGGGAGGAGCCACTACACCTGTGCAAGACTGAAGGGGTGGAGTCGGTACACCTGTGCAAGACTGAAGGGGTGGAGTCGGTACACCTGTGCAAGACTGAAGGGGAGGAGCTGGTACACCTGTGCAAGACTGGAGGGGAGGAGCCACTACACCTGTGCAAGACTGGAGGGGAGGAGCCACTACACCTGTGCAAGTCTGAAGGGGAGGAGCCGCTACACCTGTGCAAGTCTGAAGGGGAGGAGTCGGTACACCTGTGCAAGACTGAAGGGGAGGAGCCGCTACACCTATGCAAGACTGAAGGGGAGGAGTCGGTACACCTGTGCAAGACTGAAGGGGAGGAACCAGTACACTTGTGCAAGACTGGAGGGGAGGAGCCAGTACAACTGTGCAAGACTGAAGGGGAGGAGCCGCTACACCTGTGCAAGACTGAAGGGGAGGAGTTGGTACACCTGTGCAAGACTGATGGGGAGGAGCTGCTCAACTGTGCAAGACTGAAGGGAAGGAGTTAGTACATCTGTGCAAGACTGAAGGGGAGGGGCCAGCACACCTGTGCAAGACTGAAGGGGAGGAGCTGGTACACCTGTGGAAGACTAAAGGGGAGGAGCCGGTACACCTGCGCAAGACTGAAGGGGAGGAGCCGGTACACCTGTGCAAGACTGAAGGGGAGGAGCCGGTACACCTGTGCAAGACTGAAGGGGAGGAGCCGGTACACCTGTGCAAGACTGAAGGGGAGATGGAGTTAGGCTTTACAAACAATCCGCAGCAGCACACAATCGGTGTCATTATCGCTCTCATTCATCCGGTTGACTTTCAGGTCAGATGATAAGAAGAACAAACACACGGGAAAGGCGCCTTGTATGAGAAGTCAGGGCAGCCAACACCCAACAATTAGACGCGCTTTGATTGAATGGCTCTCGGTGTCGGCCGCCTGGTTACCAGCAACCGCTAAGCTGTTGACTTGAAATGTCTCCATAACATTTAATGGGAGATAATGGCGAGTGTTTGGCCGTGATCTGCAAAACAAACCCTGCGATGTGATTGGTGGGTCTGGAGGATTGGACGGATATCACAGGACTGACGGACTATCTGGCTGTTTATAGGATTATTTCCCATCATAGACAGGAATGCTCGGCACAACGATCCAGCAGAGGTTGTCTGTCTATGGAATGTTCATTCAGATCCCGTTATCCCGTGTGTCTCCAATCACCCCAACAATTTATAGTAGTGGGAGGGGCCAGGGCTGCTGTGAGAAACCACAGGGCCCTGTACAGCCAACCTCACCAGCCCCCCCCCCCCCCCCGAAAAAAACCCCACAGTTTACTATGCTTTAGTTACGAATGAACACCTAGGTGATCAGTACGGATCACTTAATGTGTTCATTCGGGAAGAGAGAAGGGGCTGGTAAATGTGACATATTTACCGGACCCCTCCCCCACTCTCCATCCTGTAGGATCCTATGGTGTGCTTGCAGCTGCCGATGGAAAGGAGGGGAGGGAAGCCAGCAGCACTGCAGGGGTGGGGTCACACAGGGGGGGCCTGGGCTGCACGGGAAATATATGGTGGACAGGGAGGGTGATGGGTGCTCCGGGGGGCAATTACTGGAACCGATTCCCTGTATGGCTCCCCCTGCAGCAGCTGAAACCCATACAGGAGATCCGTTCCAGTAATTCCCCCATCGTGGCGATCACCCTCCCTGCCCACATATGATTCATCCAGCTGCCTGGGGCCCCCTGCTGGCATGGGCCCCGTACAGGAGGACTGGCGGTACCCCCTTATCCATGGCCCGGGGAGGGGCAGAGGTGTAAATAGCCAGAGCAGTCCATGCAGAGACTTGGGGGCTGAGGGGACCTCATTACAGAGTCTGTTGAGGCATTTTAGATATAGAGAATCTTTGTAAATGTGAAGATGACACCGTGACCCTGTACCCCCCGTGACCCTGACCCTGTCCCCCCTGTGACCCTGTCCCCCCTGTGACCCTGACCCTGTCCCCCCTGTGACCCTGTACCCCCCGTGACCCTGACCCTGTCCCCCCTGTGACCCTGTCCCTGTCCCCCCTGTGACCCTGACCCTGTCCCCCCTGTGATCCTGTACCCCCTGTGACCCTGACCCTGTACCCCCTGGGACTCTTACTTTGTACCCCCTGTGACCCTGACCCTGTACCCCCTGGGACTCTTACTCTGTACCCCCCGTGACCCTGACCCTGTCCCCCCTGTGACCCTGTACCTCCTGTGACTCTTATTCTGTACCCCCTTGTGACCCTGACCCTGTACCCCCTGTGACCCTGACCCTGTACCCCCCTGTGACCCTGACTATGTACCCCCTGTGACAATGACCCTGTACCCTCTGTGACCCTGACCCTGTACCCCCTGTGACCCTGACCCTGTACCCCCTGTGACTCTTACTCTGTACCCCCTCTTGACCCTGACCCTGTACCCCCCCGTGGCCCTGACCCTGTACCCCCTGTGACAATGACGCTGTACCCTCTGTGACCCTGTACCCCCTGTGACCCTGACCCTGTACCCCCTGTGACATTGACCCTGTACCCCCTGTGATCCTGACCCTGTACCCCCTGTGACATTGACCCTGTACCCCCTGTGACACTGTACCCTCTGTGACCCTGACCCTGTACCCCCTGGGACATTGATCCTGTACCCCCTGTGACCCTCACTCTGTACCCTCAGTGACATTGACCCTGTACCCTCTGTGACCCTGACCCTGTTCCCCCTGTGACCCTGTACCCCCTGTGACCCTGACCCTGTACCCCTGTGCCATTGACCCTGTACCTCCAGTGACCCTGACCCTGTACCCCCTGTGACCCTGTACCCCCTGTGACCCTGACCCTGTTTCCCCTGTGACCCTGACCCTGTACCCCCTGTGACATTGACCCTGTACCTCCTGTGACCCTGACCCTGTTCTCCCTGTGGCCCTGACCCTGTACCCCCTGTGACCCTCACCCTGTACCTCCAGTGACCCTGTACCCCCTGTGACCCAGTACCCCCTGTGACCCTGACCCTGTTCTCCCTGTGGCCCTGACCCTGTACCCCCTGTGACCCTCCCCCTGTACCCCCTGTTTAGCTGTCTTAGCAGTGTAGATGTATCCCTAGTATGGTCTTCCTCAGACTAAACCCATCCCAGGGGTTCTGCTCAGGTGAGAACTGACAAGATAGATCTACAAATCAAACCAAAGTTCAGCTCCCCTCCCAGTATAGTATAGTGTGGATACGCCGAATCACGCAGTTCTGTGTGCGTCCACATAACATACTGTACACGCTCAACCGCTGACTGGCTTTTTCTTTAAGCCGGCCATAGATGGTTGGAATCTCGTCTGGTTCAGCAGAGACATTCACGCCGATTGTCATGCAACTTGGGAGCAGGAGCGGACTGACCATTCGAGCACTCAGACACTGCCTGAGGGCCCGGGGTCAGCAGGGGGCCCCATGAGATGCCCCTGGTACTTTTCATTGGCTTTTTTGGGTGTGGGCGAGGACACAGGGGCCCCATGATCCCCTTTTGCCCGGGGGCCCCATGAGTTGTCAGTCCGCCCCTGCTTGGGAGCAACCAGCGTGTTTCTATGTCTACATGCGATTATTGCTATAGCCGCTAGCGATGATCACTGGGATGCCCCCCCAACACAATAGCACCGCGGGAGGGATTCCCCATTAACACTGACTGCATTGATGGGGAAATCGAGAGATTGCAATTCTATTTCCTACAATCTGCACCTGCAGGTAGGAAAATCGCATCATCTATGGCCTGCCCTAATGTAAGCCGGCCCATTCTGGAGAAACGTTCGATCTCTATTTACGAGGCTTTTACCACCCCCCATGTCTTGTTTTCTCGCTCACTCAGTGGGAATTGCTGCGACTTCTGGAAGGTTCCCTCTAATCCTCCACTCAGAGATGTCGGCTCCGCTCTCTATTGATCGTTATCTATGTTCAGGTTCCATGGTTACATAGATGCAATCAGCGCTCCACCTCCAGCCAATTCCCCGCGGGACGCGTGGAATCCATATGTGACCGCAGAGATCGGTCAGCAACCTTCCGTCTGTAGTAAACAAGTAATGCGAAGGAGGAATCGTGAGATCGGGTCCCGGCACTCTGAGCCTCCATTCCCAGAATTCCTTTCATCGTTTCTAATATTTATTTTATGAACTTAGTTGTTGTATTGTTTATATTATTTATATTCCGATAATTGAATTTTATTCGTTATTTATTTATATGATTTATTTTATTTACTGATCTTTTTATTTTATTATTTATATTATTATTTTTACAATAATATTCCAAAAATAAATTATTTTGAAATGAATATTTAGGGGTCTTTTTTTTTTTTATAAAGAGATTTGTTGGACAAAAGTAACGTTCGCCCATCACTGACAAAAGTCTGACCATGTGTTTTCAGTGGTTTCCTCCGAACATCAGCTCCATCTAGTGGCCATAATGTAGTGTTTTGTCTGACTGAGGTATCTCAGGAAAAATACCATCTTATGGCCACTAGATGGAGCTGATGAACAGAGGAAATCACTGTAGTAAGCAAATTATTCATCAAAGATGGGCAAATGCTTGTTACATTCATCCAAATTTGTATGTAAAATAGACCCCTTGAGGTAGATTTTAACCTCAGGGGAAAATATTGATAATTTATTAGAGATCAATCACCTGTACAGAGGCGATTTGTTTTTTTTTTTTAAACTGAGCTTGAAAAATTGACTTTATACTCAGGATATCTTCAGTGCCATACAGACTCAATGGCTATTGTTTTCCCCTCAACAGCGTCCCCTAAAGGACCGCCTGGCAATTAAACATCCCAGGGGTCTGCCAGGTGAGAACTGACAAGATAGATCTACAAATCAAACCAAGTCTCACCCATCCAAAGTCACACCCGAGTCTCACCCATCCAAAGTCACACCCGAGTCTCACCCATCCAAAGTCGCTGCCGAGTCTCACCCATCCAAAGTCGCTTCCGAGTCTCACCCATCCAAAGTCACACCCGAGTCTCACCCATCCAAAGTCACACCCGAGTCTCACCCATCCAAAGTCGCATCCGAGTCTCACCCATCCAAAGTCACATCCAAGTCTCACCCATCCAAAGTCACATCCAAGTCTCACCCATCCAAAGTCACATCTGAGTCTCACCCATCCAAAGTCACATCCGAGTCTCACCCATCCAAAGTCACACTCGAGTCTCACCCATCCAAAGTCACATCCAAGTCTCACCCATCCAAAGTCACACTCGAGTCTCACCCATCCAAAGTCACACCCGAGTCTCACCCATCCAAAGTCACACCCAAGTCTCACCCATCCAAAGTCACATCCAAGTCTCACCCATCCAAAGTCACATCCGAGTCTCACCCATCCAAAGTCACACTCGAGTCTCACCCATCCAAAGTCACACCCGAGTCTCACCCATCCAAAGTCGCTTTCGAGCCTCACCCATCCAAAGTCGCTTCCGAGTCTCACCCATCCAAAGTCGCATCCGAGTCTCACCCATGCAAAGTCACATCCGAGTCTCACCCATCCAAAGTCACATCCGAGTCTCACCCATCCAAAGTCGCACCCGAGTCTCACCCATCCAAAGTCGCACCCGAGTCTCACCCATCCAAAGTCGCACCCGAGTCTCACCCATCCAAATTCACACCCGAGTCTCACCCATCCAAAGTCGCTTCCGAGTCTCACCCATCCAAAGTCGCATCCGAGTCTCACCCATCCAAAGTCACATCCAAGTCTCACCCATCCAAAGTCACACCCAAGTCTCACCCATCCAAAGTCGCTTCCGAGTCTCACCCATCCAAAGTCACATCCAAGTCTCACCCATCCAAAGTCACATCCAAGTCTCACCCATCCAAAGTCACATCCGAGTCTCACCCATCCAAAGTCACATCCGAGCAGGGGCAGACTGACAACTCATGGGGCCCCCGGGCAATAGGGGATCATGGGGCCCCTGTGTCCTTGCCGAAACTCAAAAAAGCCTATGAAAAAGGTACCAGAGGCATCTCATGGGGCCCAAATGGTCAGTCCGCCCCTGCATCTGAGTCTCACCCATCCAAAGTCACATCCGAGTCTCACCCATCCAAAGTCACACCCAAGTCTCACCCATCCAAAGTCACACTCGAGTCTCACCCATCCAAAGTCACACCCAAGTCTCACCCATCCAAAGTCACATCCGAGTCTCACCCATCCAAAGTCACATCCGAGTCTCACCCATCCAAAGTCACACCCGAGTCTCACCCATCCAAAGTCACACCCAAGTCTCACCCATCCAAAGTCACACCCAAGTCTCACCCATCCAAAGTCACATCCGAGTCTCACCCATCCAAAGTCACACTCGAGTCTCACCCATCCAAAGTCACACCCGAGTCTCACCCATCCAAAGTCACATCCAAGTCTCACCCATCCAAAGTCACACTCGAGTCTCACCCATCCAAAGTCACACTCGAGTCTCACCCATCCAAAGTCACACCCGAGTCTCACCCATCCAAAGTCACACTCGAGTCTCACCCATCCAAAGTCACACCCGAGTCTCACCCATCCAAAGTCACACCCGAGTCTCACCCATCCAAAGTCACACCCGAGTCTCACCCATCCAAAGTCACACTCGAGTCTCACCCATCCAAAGTCACACCCGAGTCTCACCCATCCAAAGTCACACCCGAGTCTCACCCATCCAAAGTCACACCCAAGTCTCACCCATCCAAAGTCACATCCGAGTCTCACCCATCCAAAGTCACACCCGAGTCTCACCCATCCAAAGTCACACCCGAGTCTCACCCATCCAAAGTCACACCCGAGTCTCACCCATCCAAAGTCACATCCGAGTCTCACCCATCCAAAGTCACACCCGAGTCTCACCCATCCAAAGTCACACCCGAGTCTCACCCATCCAAAGTCACACCCAAGTCTCACCCATCCAAAGTCACATCCGAGTCTCACCCATCCAAAGTTGCACCCGAAATCACGCTACTTTGGAGTCGCACGGATGTGAATGGGGCCTAACTGCATATTGTTACAAAATACATTTGATACTTTTAAAAATATTTGCTACAATTCCGACAGGAAACGTCACAAAATACAAACGTTCAGATTGACAAATTGTAACAAAATATAAATGACGGACATGAGTCCCGAGAAGGAGGCGGAACGTCATCACATCTTCCCGACCAACAACAGAACACTCAGCCCGGGGTCACATGTGCGGTGTGGTATATCGCATGTGATTCACACAGGAACCGCGCCGCATTCCCTGCAGGTCACATGCGATTTGTGTGCGGTATATAACACGTGATTCGCACAGGAACCGCGCCGCATTCCCTGCAGGTCACATATATGGTGCCGTATATCGCACGCGATTCGCACAGGAACCGCGCCGCATTCCCTGCAGGTCACACGTGCAGCACGGTATATTTGCACAGGAACCGCGCCGCATTCCCTGCAGGTCACATATACGGTGCCGTATATCGCACGCGATTCGCACAGGAACCGCGCCGCATTCCCTGCAGGTCACACGTGCAGCACGGTATATTCGCACAGGAACCGCGCCGCATTCCCTGCAGGTCACATGCGATTTGTGTGCGGTATATAACACGTGATTCGCACAGCAACCGCGCCGCATTCCCTGCAGATCACATGTGCGGTGCAGTATATCACACGTGATTCGCACAGGAACCGCGCCGCATTCCCTGCAGATCACATGTGCGGTGCAGTATATCACACGTGATTCGCACAGGAACCGTTCTGCATTCCCTGCAGGTGACATGCGATTTGTGTGCGGTATATCACACGTGATTCGCACAGGAACCGCGCCGCATTCCCTGCAGATCACATGTGCGGTGCAGTATATCACACGTGATTCGCACAGGAACCGTTCTGCATTCCCTGCAGGTGACATGCGATTTGTGTGCGGTATATCACACGTGATTCGCACAGGAACCGCGCCGCATTCCCTGCAGGTCACATGTGTGGCACGGTATATCACACGCCATTCGCACAGGAACCGCGCCGCATTCCCTGCAGGTCACATGTGATTTGTGTGCGGTGCGATCGGAGGCGTCCATTTTGTATGGCTCTAATCACACTGCACCATAAACACGCAGGACCCTTTTTTTTGGCCGCACTACAATCAGATCACACGGGTAGTCACACCTATGTGATCCGGTTCTGCACATTGCACCGTGTTTTGCGGACCGATTTTGGGGTGTTGTTCACTTAACATACACACCCACCGCGCTTCGCATGAACGGAGTGCGATTCTGAAACGCTGCGATTTCCGGACCGCATCAGTGTGAACCCGGGCTGAAGCCGGCCATAGATGAGTCAAAAACCAAACGAAAATTCTTGCCGATCGTCGAATCGTTCGCTTTTTGCACTGTTAGTAACAAGCGATTATTCTGCTGCAATCGAACGTTTCTGATCCAACACGCCGGATTTTTAATTTTTTTTCATAAAAACCAAACAAAGAATGGCCCGGTCGTATGCGCTATTTTCATTTTTCAATCGACAGAATATTCGGTTTTCGTCTCGCTGTGGCCGGCTTGAAGGGACTGACTAGAACACTGGGGAGGGGAGCGGCTGGCTGTCCTCACCTTCGGCTCACATGCGATGCGTCTGGAGAAGTCGGAGATCTGGCTGTGAATGGCAGCTACGTGCAGAACATTGAACACGTGTGACGGGCCTGTCACCTCCACAATGGGGCTTCTCATTCTTTACACGGCGGAATGCCAGGCGGGAGCCGGGATTGGTCGGTAGTGCAGTGTTGCTAGGAGACGGACTGTTTATTTGCTGCGACTGAACTCAGAGGACTGAGGAAGGTTTCCTCCTCGAAGATACAGAAACAAGAACTAGGATTCTACGAGATCCATTCATCGTTTATTCGTTGTCTCCAATAAAGTGCGCCTGTGTCTGGCTGACGCAGAAATCCGTACAAATCCTCCGCTCCCCATACACAATACAATCTGTCTGCAATCAACTTCTGATGCAGCATGAATGTTGTCACCCTAGGACAGGAAGTGTGTGACTGGCAGGGTCACCAGGTGAAAATAGAAGCCTGAAAATCGAAAACTAAAGCAGGTACCACATCTAAGGACCGGGAAGGGGCAATCTATGACAGATTCGTGTTTACATGTGCTTCAGATAGACGTAAACAAGTGCAGTGACCCGCCGGGGGGGGGGGGGGGGAAGCTCCAGCACAGGGGCAGGCTGACATTGCTCCTGGGAGGATCCATGGCCACAGTGGAGAAGGGTGCCGGCCGCATTAGTCTTTTCCTAATATTGCTCCGGCTCACAGAGAGTGAGGGTTAGGACTTCAGATACCTCCAGCACAAGGGTTGCAGACCCTGCCACATTCCTCCATCCAAGGGAGTACCAGGATCCTGGGAGGGTCAGACTCCACCCCCTTCCACTGGTTCTCCACCTTGGGGGCTGTACCCTCCTTGACCAGTCAGGATAGGCTTGGCCAAAAACAGGCTTCTGGCCTAGCAAGCACAACTACTGGCCACACCTTCCCAAGTCTCACCCCGGGGCAAAAGTAGACTCACTGGACCACTCCCCCAATATTTATATCCTCCCCCAGCATGCACCATCTGCATGAACCTCCTAGTGGTGGCCAAGGGGGACAAATATATTTTACCACCCCCATGCCTATTGCCCCAAATCTCTGTCACACCCAGTGGTGGCATCCAGGAACACTCAACTTTATTTACAGCATATCAAGATAAAAACAAAGAAATGCACCGGAAAAAAATTATTTTTACATAGTTTTCCACTTTTCTGTATTTAATTGTAAAGAATCTTCATACAGAAATCCATCAATAATTGTGCCAACCAACAGAAAGGAATGGAAAACATCATGACGCTCAATCCCTCACCGATCCCTAATCGATCCCTCATCGATCCCTCATCAATCCCTCACCGATCCCTCATCAATCCCTCACCGATCCCTCATCAATCCCTCAACGATCCCTCACCGATCCCTCACCGATCCCTAATCGATCCCTCACCGATCCCTCACCGATCCCTCACCGATCCCTCATCAATCCCTCACTGATCCCTCACCGCTCCCTCATCAATCCCTCAACGATCCCTCACCACTCCCTCATCAATCCCTCACCGATCCCTCACCACTCCCTCATCAATCCCTCATCGATCCCTCACCGCTCCCTCATCAATCCCTCATCGATCCCTCACCGCTCCCTCATCAATCCCTCAACGATCCCTCACCGATCCCTCACTGATCGCTCACCGCTCCGTCATCAATCCCTCAACGATCCCTCACCACTCTCTCATCAATCCCTCACCGATCCCTCACCGCTCCCTCATCAATCCCTCATCGATCCCTCACCGCTCCCTCATCAATCCCTCAACGATCCCTCACCGCTCCCTCATCAATCCCTCAACGATCCCTCACCGATCCCTCACTGATCGCTCACTGCTCCCTCATCAATCCCTCATCGATCCCTCACCGCTCCCTCATCAATCCCTCATCGATCCCTCACCGCTCTCTCACCACTCCCTCATCAATCCCTCACCGCTCCCTCATCGATCCCTCACCGATCCCCGACTGATTCCTTACCGCTCCCTCATCAATCCCTCACTGATCCCTCACCAATCCCTCATCAAATCCTCACCAATCTCTCACTGATCCCTCATCAAATCCTCACCAATCTCTCACTGATCCCTCATCAATCCCTCACCGCTCCCTCATCAATCCCTCACCGATCCCTCACCGCTCCCTCAACGATCCCTCATCGATCCCTCACCGATCCCTCACCGATCCCTCACTAATCCCTCACCGATCCCTCATCAATCCCTCACCGCTCCCTCATCAATCCCTCACCGATCCCTCACCGCTCCCTCAACGATCCCTCATCGATCCCTCACCGATCCCTCACTAATCCCTCACTAATCCCTCACCGATCCCTCACCGATCCCTCACCGCTCCCTCACCGATCCCTCACCGATCCCTCACTAATCCCTCATCGATGCCTCACCGATCCCTCACCGCTCCCTCACTGATCCCTCACCGATCCCTCACCGATCCCTCACCGATCCCTCATCGATCCCTCACCGATCCCTCACCGATCCCTCACCGATCCCTCACCGATGCCTCACTGATCCCTCATCGATCCCTCATCGATCCCTCACCGATCCCTCACCGATCCCTCACCGCTCCCTCACTGATCCCTCACCGATCCCTCACTGATCCTAACTAGCTGAACAATTACAGGAAAAGAATGAAGTCTCTCAGTCCTTTTGGTCTCTTCAGGTGTCCTGAGGGCTCCAACTTGAAGAGTTGACAACAGACTGGACATCCGGCAAGCGCAGACTCAGCGTCCTGTACCTGTCTGTGGAGGTGATGAGGGGGACCTCGCCCACAACTCCTGTCCAGGCACCTCTGGTAGTGGAGACAGGGACTGCTAGAACAGTGGGGGGGGGGGGGGTGCAGGTGCCAGGACATTGGACTGAAATCAGATGAGCAGAAGCTCGGAGTCAGGACACGGAATTCGGGAACAGCCAGGCGGACAGGTAAAGACACACAATCAGAGTCCAGGCCAGAGACTGACAAGGGTCAGCAACGTGCTGGAAGTGAAGTACAAAATCAGAAGGCAGAATCTCAGCCAAAAGTCCAGGCAGAGGTCGGTAACATGGGTGAGCAGCTGACATGCGAGGAAAGGGGAATCCAGAGACGAGTCGGACGTAGCCGGGTCAGTAACAGGATCTAGAAAGCTTTCAAGAACACAAGTGATAAGGATAGAAGCTGAAGGCCATCCAGTGAGGACATCATGCCGGCCTCAGGCCTACGTACGTAGGAGCCAGAACCTGTGGGGTCCACGTGTGCGCATGCGTGTTCTCATCTTTGCATGTTTAGTTAAGCTCCTATCCAGAATATGTCTACCTCTATGTACATGTACATGGAAATGAGCCGGCGTGAGGATTGTTGCTGCAACAGTCCCAGTCCTTCACAGACTTTACCAATAAAACCAGGACCGGGCAGAGGAATCCGTCTCCCCTCACGGTTTGGGGGAGTTCACTCGGTATTCAATGTCTTTACCTGCAGGTC